>NW_008602437.1:18189-23285 GCF_000691845.1 Merops nubicus | reverse complement strand
CGGTAGTGCGGGCTGGGACTCGCTCCCTCCCAGGAGCTCTTCGCTGGGTTGCCTTTAAGAAAAAAAAGGGGGAAAAACGTGCCACGGGTCCTCCCGGGGAAGCCGAGGACAATGCGCATCCCAACGACGCGTAAGTACCAGGCGGCTCTTCCCAGATGGCTCCCGCGGGCAGGAGGCCATGCAGAAGTTAACTCTGCAGTCCCAGAGAAGGAAACCTGCAGGTTGTCCCCCCAGCCCCCTCCCCAGTCTGTCAGCTATGGGAAAGGTGAGGTTTCGGGGGGTCCTGAGCTGGAGCGGGGCCGTGGAGATGAGGTGGACAGGAGGGGAGGGTGGTGAGAGGGGCTGCAGGTTGCTGGACACTGTGGTCCTTCCCAGCTTCTAGCGTTGTTTTGTAACCAGGTCTAGGCTCAGCTTTTAGCATTCACCTCCTCCTTCCATTCAGTGCAGAAATACCTGTTTGGGGGTTTGTTTCTAAAGGTGGTAACCTCGACCATCTCTTCCTGCCTCTCTGCTCTCCAGACGTGTGGACCAGGCACATTCTGGCAGCACAGATCCTAAGCCTCTTGCAACAGGTACCATCCACATCAAGGCCAGACCCCAAGCAGGTGCCAACACTACAACAGAACTCCAACTATTAGTTGGAGGCCAAGGTTCTTCATCCATTCCCACTTATGGGAGTGCTACCAAACCATCCAGCAAAGTGGCTCCACCACAGGTGGGGCGTTGGTGGCCACCAGTTGTTCTGTCCAACTAGCCAGAATGTGTGACATGGCTTTTGAGCTGGTAGGTGGTACTTGACAAAGTTAGCACAGCACAGACAGACCGTGCCTGCTTGAAGACAAAGTTTCTCCACTGCAGCTGTCTGGGCAGGAGAATGAGTTTGTAGTGAATCAGTGCTTTGTATTACACACCTCAGAGTTTTTTTGGTAGGGCTTTTGGAGCTCTGAAACTGGCTTTACTGTGTTCTTAAACCACTGCCTGAGCAATCAGCTTTGAGGTCTGGACCCCAGACACTTCCCCAAATGCTCTTCAGCCCCAGTAGAAGTGTCCCAATCCATATTTGATGTTTGCAGAGCTCTGTCTCCGGGTTGTTTTGTTTGTGGTTTGTTTTCTTTTTCTTTTTGAACTTCCTTTGCATGCAGAAGGAATATCCAAAGGGATTCCTAACTATGTCCTTTTAGAGGATCATCTTTTTATGAACATACCGTTCCGGTCTCTGCCCCTCTTTGCAGGGATCTTTGTCCCCAGAGCAGCCACTGCCTTCCCCTTTCCTCCAACAAGTGACCTGTGTCACTGGAACAGCACTGGAAAAAAAAAATAAAACATCAATGGAAAGATCCCTGAGCTTAGAAATAGAGTTTCAAATCATTTCCTGCTCTGCTCATTCATTGCAGCCACCCATGACGTGCAGGACAACCCAGTACTGCAGCACCCCAAGAGATGGGCTTCTATCAAGACAGTGTGTCACAGCCCAAGGCATCTCCAAATAAAGAAAGTCTAAACAATTCTGGTCCTTTAAAGCTCATTGAAGTATAGCAGGAAACATTTATGCAATAGTCTGTAGAAAAGGCCTTAAGACATTGTTGCCCAGTTGTGTTTTCGTGGGGCCTATCAGATGAGGTTCTTCACCTCCACATCTGTGGAGTCTGATGAATTTGCTTATTTGCTAGCCAAGAAATCCATCTAGAGCACAGGTCTCCCCTAAGGCTTACAGAAGTTGGGATGGCACCTACAAGAAAGAATAAAAGCTGTACTATTAAGGCATTTGTGAAGAAAATTGTGATGCTACAGAGGATCCCATGTGGGAGAAAAGTCTCTGGGATGTTTCTGGACTTCTGAAAGCAGTTGATAGTGGGAGTCCTTTCCTTTGAGATCCCTAGTTTTCATTTCAATAACAAAGGAGCTTCAGAGCCCCAAGAGTTTGTTGGGATAGGTACAGGTGAGCCTCAAGGTCCATGTTGTCTCCCATCAAGTTATAGTCCCTTCCAAGGAGCTAGTTCATCAAGAGGTTGACCCTGCCAGGCCACACCTCCAGAAAATTTTGCCTGAAAGCATCACAAATCTCCCCTGCATAATGTTTCCCAGGGTGTCTCTGGTCTGGAATATGTGCTGGGCTCTGTACCTCACGTATCTGGAGCCCTGGCAAAAGACAAAAGGTCCATCCTTCCCTTATCTGCCTCTTCTCATCCCGTGTCAGCAGAGTGGGGACTGGAGAGCTTGTTTGCTCAACGTTCTCTCTGAGTGAGAGGAGTGCTGTTTCCATGCCAAACCCTGATGTGACAGGCAATTGGGCAGCTCAGCTGAGGAAGGCTGGGACACTGCTGGGGTGTTGCAAACACCTGGGGCAGGCAGAGCCTCTTCCATTAGCCGTGTGTTGCAGGGTGCAGGAGGAGAGAGAAGAGGAAACAAGAGAGAATGAGACAAGAGAGTTCTGGACTGATCCCTCTTGGTGTACCCAAAATAATCTGCTTTTTCTTTTACTCTCCAGTTGGCATAACACAAACCAGCTGCCCTCCAGCTCAGGTACCGACCTCAGCCTCTCGTTTTGGATTGAGAGTGGAGGTGCTTTTGCTTCTGCTGGTGGGGCTAAAGACCCCAAGATAATCTGGCCAGTCTGAAAGAGCTCCAGCAAGCAGGAAGATACCCAGTGAATGGGGGAGCCAGAGCTGGAATGGCACTTTGTCACTGGATGCTCTGCCCTCCTTTCTCTGTAAGGCACCTGGCACTCATAGAGGAGAATCAGGCCCCTGCTGCTGATGTCCTCAGTACTGAAGCCTTTAGCAGAAAGTGAGAAATCTCCTGTCCCTACCCTAGTCTGTGGTAAATTCCCCAGAGGATCTTCCTCTAGGGGAGAGGACCCATTGACCCACACTGAGCCATGTCCCAGTTTGTCCCTCCATACCCTCTGTGCCTCCTACATCTTCCAGCAGCTGCCAGCATCCACAAACTCACTTTGACTTCCCATGCCTGTCCATGCCTTCCCATGGTTAATGTGGTGGTTTTAACTGTCATGTCCTCAGTATCAATGGCTTTTTTCTTCTCCTCTTACCTCTAGGTTGCTAACTGACCCTGCAAGGACACTGCCCCCCACCCTCTCCCCTGCCTCTGCTATGAACTCTTCTGCTTTCAGCCTCCCCACACCAACAGTGTCGGAGGAAGGGAATGCCTCTGGCAGCTGGGCAAGCCTCACCACCCCCAACAGCTCCACCACCTCCAGCCCCGGTGTGGTTGTCAGCAGCGTCCTCATCCCCTTGGTCTACCTCATTGTCTGCGTGGTGGGGCTGGCTGGGAACTCTCTGGTCATTTACGTGGTCCTGAGGCACTCCGTGAGCGAGTCGGTGACCAACGTCTACATCCTGAACCTGGCCCTGGCTGATGAGCTCTTCATGCTTGGCCTGCCATTCCTGGCTGCCCAAAATGCCCTGTCCTACTGGCCTTTTGGGTCCTTCATGTGCCGCCTGGTGATGGCCGTGGATGCCATCAACCAGTTCACCAGCATCTTCTGCCTGACAGTGATGAGTGTGGATCGCTACCTGGCTGTGGTCCACCCAGGGAAGTCCTCCAAATGGCGGACAGCACGGGTGGCCAAGGCTGTGAGTGCAACTGTGTGGGTGCTGTCTTCCATAGTGGTGCTGCCCGTGGTTGTCTTCTCAGACGTCCCTTTGGGGATGAACACGTGCCACATCCAGTGGCCAGAGCCCGCCTCAGTGTGGAGAGCTGGTTTCATCATCTACACTGCCACCTTGGGCTTCTTTGGGCCCCTGCTGGTGATTTGTCTCTGCTATCTCCTCATCGTGGTGAAGGTTCGTTCCTCTGGCAGGCGGGTGAGGGCTCTGTCCTCCAAGCACAAGCTTTCAGAACGCAGAGTGACCCGCATGGTGGTGGCCGTCGTGGCCGTCTTCGTCCTTTGCTGGCTCCCCTTCTACGTCCTCAACATCATCAACGTCGTCTGCCCGCTGCCAGAGGAGCCATCCCTCTTTGGTGTCTACTTCCTCGTGGTGGTGCTGCCATATGCCAACAGTTGTGCCAACCCTATCATCTATGGCTTTCTCTCCTACCGTTTCAAGCAGGGCTTCCGGAGGGCCATCCTCAGGCCATCCCGCCGAGTCCAGAGCCAGGAGGTGCCAGCGTGCCCTCCGGAGAAGACTGATGAGGAAGAGGAAGAGGGTGAGATAAGCAAGATCACCCAGAATGGGAACGACAGGCAGGAGCACCCTCTAAGCAGTGGGGGAGGAGAAAACAACGAGCAAAAACCACTCCCCGAGGAGCCTGTGGGATGTGAAAAGAGCAACAAGTTGCATGTCAGTTATTTATGATGAAAGGGGTGGTGCGTGGGAAAGAAAGAGTGGGACATGGGATTCCCTTCACCCTCTCTGCTACTCCACCTCAAGGGCAACGGGAGACATTGATAGAAGGGAATATTAAAGTCCATGACCCTGCTTGAATATTAAAAGGTCTGTGTGAACTTGTGGAAGAAGCAAGGCATTATTCTTGGCTCTGGAAGGGCCAGCTGAGGTTTGTGTGGCACCAGGCAAAGGCAGGACTGTGTTCAGGGAGAGCTGGAGAGCTGGTGGACATTGAGAGCGTGGAAGGAGCATGATCCATCCTTAGATGACCCAGCTGTGAAGGGCATCGACGACCATCTGACTGTAGCACCTCAAGGGAGTCCTCCAATGGCACACACAACAAATAAGCACCCCAATGCCTTGATTATCTTCCTTATAAACATGACAAGCAGTTTACCCTGAAAGCAAAACAGGGAGGAAAACTGTCTGCAGAAAACACACACCAGCCAGTTGCATGAATGGCTGACCCTCCTCTAGGTCTCCAATAAGTCTTTGGGACAACTTCCCTGCCCATGATAGTCATGGCTGGAGACCACTCTGACCCCTCAAAGCCTCCTCTGTATTTCCAGGGCTCTCATAGACTCTGGGCAGGCTGATGAGACTTACCTGGGGGACCAAATGGGATGTTTCTTTTCTGCACTTTGCATTCTTCAGGGTTTTCCTGCTGCCTCTGCACCCTGGTGGAAGGTGTAGCAAGGGTAGGGAAGAAGACAACAAGGCATGGGTTGGAGGCAGGGTTTCTCACAAGCT
>NW_008602437.1:0-18158 GCF_000691845.1 Merops nubicus | reverse complement strand
TCTTTCCCTTTTCCTTTCCCTTAAGCCTTACTGTAAATAAACCAAAAGCCTTTGAACTTAAAAGGCCAACTGGGCAGAACCATTCTGTGTGTTTAGGGGAGGGGGATGCTATAGATGGGGCTTTCCTGAGAAGACACAATGTCTTTGGGGTTAGTCAGTCTCTGTATGGAGTAATGGTTAGCTGGCACAGGACATCAAGGGCAGGAAGCAGAGGGAGGTCATGGGATCTCCAATGTAGGAGCACTGTGACTGGGCAACACCAGGAACTGGGTGGTCTCGTGGGAAACAGTTGAGTGTTTGGCTCAGAATAGAGAGGAAATGATGTGTCTGCATGTCTATAAAGGTGTTTGTACACAAAAGTCTCATCACTGGACTGTACATGCATGAGAATGGCTGAAGAGAACCAAAGATGGAGGAGCCGAGGCCAGTGGGAGATGTCCATGGATTGGGCACTGGTGCTAAGCTGGGGGTGGTGGTGGGGGGTGGATAAATGGGTACAAATGTACACAAAGAGCAAACGGGGCTGTGTAGGCATGGAAGGGTCTGTGGAAATGTGTGTCCACGTGTGAATGCTTGCCCAAGAGTGTGAGTATTGCTTGGAGTGCTGGAGGAGAGCTTGCTTCTGTGCATCAGCTGCTGGAGGGAAGTTGTGGGTGGGACTGTCTGAGCAGGCAGGCTAGAGAAGCAGCAATGTGCAAGGGTGGGTGGGATGAAGGTCTCTCTCTCCATTTTGGCTTCATTCCTGCAGGCTCTGCTAAATGTCTGTCCCCACACCTTGAACTTCTCCATGAATGCTTGTTGCTAAGCTACAGCCACTAAGTGCTCTCATACTAGAGCCCTTGCTTAGAGCTGGGCACTTTTCTCCATAAACAGTTTTGAGGAGTGGGAAGGAGGGACCCACCAGGAGGAAACATGCCTCACTGGGGACAGAAGATGTTGGAGGAGGCAGTTTGTGGAGGTTCAGTGGCAAAAGCTGGCTGGGTGGTGACAAGATATATCACAGGTCTCTTGAGAGAAAGTCTGAGATGTGAAAGTAGGAGATCTCCTCCCGTCCATATATCAGCTGCCCATCCTGTGGGCCCCAGTGAGAAAAGCAGCCAAACTATTCTTGGGTGTGGGATACACAATCTGACCAAAAAAAAGCTGGGTTTTTTTGCTTGGGGAGCTCCTGCAGCATCCACTGCGTGAAGCACAGTCAAGAAATCCTAGCAGAATGAAGAGGAACTGCCAAAGCTCCTGTCTTTGTACAGGGTAACAAACAGGAGGAAGATGAAAAGGTCAGGTAGATGGAGAACACAGCACTTCAAACGGGTGTCTGTGTTGCTCCTTTTGCAGTGGGGAGCAGTGCAAGGGGGATGCTGGGGACCACTGGCACAGAAATTAGCTGGAGAGCATTCAATGCTGTTTGTGGTTGATGACCAGGCACTGAAGAAGTCATTTGCCGGTGAATGAAGACCTTACAGGAGACAGCTCGAGGGGATGGGGTCAGATATAGGGTGTCCTTCACCCCTGAGTCTCTGCCCAGCTGATGTGGGGAGAAGGGGGAGTTCCCTGGCTGCCAACATATCTAGCAGAGACACTCTCCTGCACCACTGAAGTGAGCTGTGACTTCATTTCACACGCCTTTGCAGCTCCATCTGCTGCAAGTCACCACTCAAGAAACCCAACCAACTGGCTGGCTTCTTAAAATACCTGCCTCTCTGAAGAGCCCAAGCACAGCACCAAGCAAGTGCACCAAGGAGGCATCACTTTGAGTCTGAGCCCACTACTAGCAAGGTAACTCTGCAGAGGAGCCTGCTGTGGAAAACAAAATGTGTTCCAGGGAGACCTGCAAAAAAAAAAAGTGAGGGTCTTTAGCCTGAACTGGAATTTAAAAGAAAAGAATCACAAGCATTCTAATTTTCTGTCTTGTGTTTTCTTCTCCCCCCCCTACACCATGGTGTATATTTCAGTGGTAAACTAGAGGGGGGGAAAATTGAGATGAACCGAAAATAAGACTGGAGGAGGGAAAAGAAAAGATGTTTTTTGTTTTTTTTTTTTTTTCTAAAATCCACAAGGAGAAAACGAACACAACAAAAGTCTGCCAGTTATCACTGTTGATTAAAAAGCTGCTTTTCATAGGAACAAACACTGAGAATGATGGATGGTACCTTGCTGCCTCCTGGCCCCTGCCTCTTTCCTCAGCTCTGTCTCCTTCTGGGTAAATCCCCAGCTTTTTCTGTGGTAATAACACTCACCCAACTGCCCTTGTGATCCCCCTCCTAATGACAGAGCTGTTGACTCTGGGCAACCCAGAGGCCACTGGAGACCACGCGGAGGAGCTAACTGGAATTCTGGCCTTGTTCAGGGGGGATTTGTTCCAGTCAGATATGGAAATGGATTTTTCTATTCCGGGTGCAGCACCGTGGAGATAAGGGCTCCATCAAGCCCTGTGCTGCACAAAAAAAACCCTCCAGGTTTTATTCTCCTCACGTAGAGGTTGGAGCTGCAGGGCTAGGAAGGGACAGGGTGATTTCAGCAGCGTTGTGCAACGCCTCTTCCCAGCAATGTTTCATCCTTGACGTGGTGCTGGAGACAGGGAGAACCCACTCTGCCAGTCGCTCAGGGTTCATGTGCACACGTTAGAGTGCAGAAAAGCAGCTAGAGAGAGGGAGAGGGATATTATTGGATGTGCACATGTGCATACAGATGAGTATTGGTGCGTGCGTGCGTGTACAGGGACACGTGAGTGTGTGAATGTGTAGAAATATCTATATCTACACATATTCCTATCTGTGGGTGCTTCGATTCAAGTGATCTACGTGTGCTTGAGACCATGTGTGGCCACCCACACAGATGCACAGACACCCAGGCGTGCACATCTCTCTTGGCCTAAGCAAGAGCACAGCACCCACACCTTCATACGCAGCCCAGGCAGGGGCTGAAACCAGGAGGGTACAACTGGATCTGGCAAATGACACCTCCCACGAGGGGTGGGGTGGGGGTCACACCATCAATGCACAACCAAGAATATTTCTGCCAGCCCAACAGTGGCCTGGGACAGCTTTGGAGCCACTCGGTGGGACCCTTTTGCTCTGCAGGGGGTGTTCAGAGAGCAACTGGAAGGCTGGTGACTGGTGGCTGGGGAGGGGCTCCAGTGTGGAGAGAGGAGAGGGTGAGTTTCCAGGCTGTTATTAACACAGCCCACGCTTAATGTTGTTAGGGAGCTGCTGTATTTGTCATCAGCAGGGAAATGCAGCAGCTCAGCTCAGGCAACAGCAAAACTGTCCAGGCCACGTTCTGCATCAGCTGTTGTGCAGGACCACGGGAGAGGGGGTGTGGGGAGGGGCAGGAGGCAGCTCATCAGTTCTTGAAATAGGGGAACCGGCAGATAAAAGAGAAAGGAAGACACAAGAAAGGGAAACACCCTTGAAAAGAAGATGCTCCTGGCTCTCCTGAGGATTCAACAAAGGATTGAAACGCTTTATCTGCTTGAACAAGTGGAAAATATGCAAATATTTGCCCATGAAAACTTGGTGTTCTTTGCCTTCCCAGGCATAAAATATGCCAACACCACGCATGGCACAGGCAGCTCACTCAGATCTTGCACCTCCCATGCCAGGCACAAGCACACAGATACCCAACAGGTCCATGCAGCCCCCTGAAGACACGTGCCTGGGCTGCAGCATGTTCCTCCATCCATGACAAACACGACTGCAGGAAGGGAATATGTGTGTCCTGACTGACCAACTTCATGCAGACTGTCCCCCATGCCCATCTCCTTCAGGGGTCTTTATCCAGAGCAGGGTTTGCAGAGGGGATGAAGGAACCTGAGCTGGGGAGCCAGGTGGGCTGTAGGGGATGCCCTCTTGGCACATCCCTGCACTTTTCATGCTTGGAAATGTCCTGGGTTTAAGGCCAGGTTGTGTCTGGTGGGGATGCTGCACAAGCAGCTGGAGTCAGCACCCCTGCACCACCCCAGCAACCTACTGCCTGCAGGAATGGGATTGTTGGGACATCTGCCTCACCCTCTGCTCTGCTCTGAGGACATCTGTCTCCCCTCTACACCCACCTGGAGCACTGTGGAGTACTTTGGAGTCCTCAGCACAGCAAAGACATAGATCTGTTGCAGCAAGTCCAGAGCAGGGCCACAAAAATGATCCTCTCCGATGAAAAAAAAAAGGCTGAGAGTTGAGGTTGTTCAGCCTGGAGAAAAGAAGGCTCTGGTGACATCTTCTTGTGTCCTTTCAAAACCTCAAGGGAGCCTGTAATAAAGATGGGGACAATCTTTTTAGCAGTGCCTGTTGTGATAGGTCAAGGGGTGATGGTTTTAAACTAAAGGAGGGTAGATTTAGGCTAGGTATAAGGCAGACATATACATCATGCAGGTTTTGGGCCTGGAGATCCATACAGAGCCCTCTGTAAGACCCTCAGAGACTTTGTAGCTACTGCAAGGCATCATACAGTGGCAGATGAGATCTGTTTCTGTGAGAGGCATTGAGCTTTGCTGCACAGGTATTGAATGATGCCTGTGACTCATGCCTTGAAGATGGAGTGATGAACGTGCTCGTGCTGGATCAAATGGCCAGAAAACATGGCAGGACTCTTGCCCTTTTGACCTATTTTAGACACGTGGTGTCTCAGACTCGCTCCAAGGGCAGTGGGAAGTGGGAGACAAGCTGGAATTGGGAGTCAAATTGCCAGGTCTAGCAATTGCTTTGCTCTAGTGATGAGTACAGGTGAATGGCTCTTCCTGCTGCTCCTCAGCCACGTGGCATTTCAGCAACACACAGCAAAAAAAATACTGTAATGGCTTTGCCAGGCTTTGATCTCCATGTGAGACAGTCCAGGCTGCTGCTCAGCCCACAGCAGAAATCCCTGTTGGCAGACGTGCCCTCAAACTCAGCAGCAGGCTGTGTAAGAGCCATGGAATGTGTCATTCATGCTTGGTCCAGGCCCCACATGGGCAGGAGTTACAAACAGCCACGCAGCTGATGTCCAACAGAGACATCCAAGAGGTTCTAAGCCAGCAGATTCATACTGTGTTGGTGCTCTTGGGTAACAAGGGCTGGCTCTTAGCCAAGCCTTCCACAGGCTGGAAAAGATTCATCTTTAGAATCAGAGAATTATAGAATAGTTGGGGTTGGAAGGGACCTTTAAAGGTCATCTAATCTTCCCAATCCCTTCTGCAGACTGGCTGGAGATGATCAGGAATCCTGATCTGGCAGAGAGACAGCTGCTGTTACAGGGTGACCCATGGGGACCCCAAAGTGCTGAAGCACAAAAACACATTGCCACCTTTCTGTGCCTCAGTTGGCCCCTCCCCATTTGCAGGCACTAGGGAAGTACAAGACAAAAGCACCCAGCAGTGGCTGGGCAGTGAGGAAGAGGAGGTGAGAGCAGAGCAGCCCTACCCATCACTGCCCAGCTCTTCAAACACACGTGAGCTCTTTTGCCAAGGGTAGCCACGGCAGCAGCCAACCCCCTGAACTTTGCTTCCAGAAGGAATCAGCTGTTCCTGATAGAGGAGAGAGCCGTGCTGCTGTGTGGGGTGGGTGGAAGGAGGGGAGGGAGGAAGAGCCAAGCCTGCCACGGGCCAGAGCCGAGTGGGAGGCACTCGCAAAGGCCTCGGAGGCAGGATGGAAAAGACAATAATTACATAACAGCACTTGGCCAGCAACTGGCTGGAGTCAGCTGGGCCACGCCAGCCCTCCCTCCTTGCTCTGCTAACCAGGAGCAGCTGAGGATACGGAGAACCCAACGCAGGACCCCTCTCGAGGTAAGAGGTCTTCTGCTTCCCCCCACCCCTGGCTCGCCATGCTCTTGGCCAGCAGGGACAGAGGGATTGGGAGAAGGGGGAACTCTGTGGCTGAGGAGAAGCAGCCAGGAAGGGGGAGAGAAGGGGCTGTTCCTCTGCCTTCTGGTGCAGAGGTTGCCTTTGCTCCAGAGGTTTTGATGAGGGAGGTGCCACCAAGGGCGTGAATGGGGGTGTTTGTGGGTGGTTGCTGGTCCACATAGCAGGGCAGGGCATCTGCATGGGCAGCAGGGAGCTGGAAAGGGGAGAAAACATCAAAGGAATTCCCTTCCTTCTGTACCTGTGGCAGAGAGGGTTAATAGGATGGAGGCAGTCAGTGGGAGAGAGCCAGGTTTGATCCCCCTCCTCTGCCCGTGTTGGGGGCGGTTGCAGGAGGAGAGAGGAAATGTAGAAAGAGGAAGAAGCAGCTGCTTTTGAGCAGGGATTGTTGCAGCTCCATCTGTCCAGAGCTTCCCTGGGCTGCCTCCAAGGCAGAGTGTGTGATGAGGAAAAGGGAAAATAGTTGGACGCACAAGGTGCCTTCAAGCTTGAGTTCCACTTAAAAGTGTGGCTGGCACAGGGCTGTTGGAGAGCAGCCCCAAAACTCCTATCTTTGAGCCCTTGGCCATGCAAGCTGAAATCTCCTGCAAATGTGGCTGCCCTGGCGAAATGTTGCTGGTACAGCCAGTTCCCTTCAGGAAGCAGCTTTATTACCCTGGCAAAAGTGTCTTCGGCAGCAGAAACTGCTGCCCAGCTGGGTAATGCCATCGGTGCAAGTCGTCATTTGCTGGCTCCCTGCAGGTCCCTGTTCAGCCAGGATGAGACATGAAATAGAAAATCACACTTGGTGTCCACCACGAGCTGTTCTTGCAGTCAGATGAGACAAAGGCAAAGGCCTCAGCTGGTGAGGTCCTTCACAAAGACCGTTGGCTTGGTTGTGAGCAGCTTGTCAGTGCAGATGGAGATGTGAGATGGAAATTAGGGCAGTGATCTCCCTGCTACCTGTTCCCCTTGGAAAGGTAGAGGAAGCCTGGCATAAGGCCAACAGCTGCAAAAGGGGGTGGTGTCAGGTTTGGAAAGAAGCCAGGCAAGAAAATCTGAGAGAGTGAAGCGATCCAATAGCTTTGATGGGACAGAGAGTTTTCAGCATCAGTCTCTGACTGTTCATGCACCCCAGAAAATTTATTGGCTTTCAATAGTATTGTCAGCTGCCAAAATCCCCACCAGCAGCAGGCAGAAGTAAACAACACAACTGATCACCAAAAACCAGCTGACAAGGCTCCCTTAGCAAGAAGTGTCACCCTAAATGTCCCTCTTCTCATTTTCCAAAAGGGGAAACTGAGGCACGGGCAGGCAGGGGAGACTTGCAATGGGGCATTGCACATCAGTGCCGGAGCCTGGCTAGAAACTCATGAACACAGCAGCAAATTTCTTGGTCTTCTTCCCACCCGGGCTGGGAGGCATGTTCACTCCATGTTCATTGAACTCCAGGCTGACAGGCAGGCTGAGAATATCTCCAGGCCTCCCAGCCCCCCTTCTTCCCTTCCCCCCCCAAGCTCACAGCACATATTTTCCCAGAGTTTTCCGTTTGCTCCTCCAGTGGTGCTGGGGTCCTGCCAAACGCCAGCCACTCTCTGGGAAGCGGGGCCTCCCATTCCCAAACCAAACAAATGGGGGGAGAACAGGGAGGGGGGGAAAAAAAAAAAGTCCAAGCACACGTAGACAGGCACAAAACCCTTTCCCCCCTCAGAAACCTTGGGGCCTTCTCCAGCTTCTCTTGGAAGCTGCAGGAGGCACAGTGCTGACCTGGCTCTTCTGCCCCCCAGGGAGTTAGTATTAAAGGGAGTTATTGCCCATCCTTTCCGTGCCCCAGTGTGCACCCCTCTGGCTTTAAGTCCCCAAATTGCGTTTTGCTGCAAGGTAGGACCCCCCAAATCCTCTTGCTGACAGATTCAGCCTGGAAGAGGAGTCTCCCATCCATCCCCCCTCGCATTCTTCCCCCAAATCCCCTTCATTCCCAGGTTCCACTGCAGCCACGTCGCGCTGACCCCAACGGCGTGAGCACGTCAGCTCGGCGCCAGGCTGGGGACCAAGCTGAGGGCCAGGATTTGCTCCAGATCCTTCAGCTCTGCTGGCAGGCAGCTCCCCACAGCCGGGCTGGGCTTCAGGCCAGGCACGCCACTCCCGGGCGAGCTGCTCAGCCAGGGACAGGACTGGGGGACGTGACCTGGGGATGACACACGCCGGAGCGTGAGGTTTGGGGCTCTGCCCAAGGGCTGGGGATGACCAGAGAAGGGGGGAAAAAAAATGAGGGCTCGACCAGTTGATGAGCCTGGGGCAAAAGGCTGCAGTGATGTGTGGAAGAAACGATGTGGGAGAGGATGAAAGATGAAATTTGGGGACTATGAGGGGGACAGGCAGCTGGGGAGAGAGCACGGGCAGTTAAGTGAAGGGCTAATGAACGAGGCAAGGGGCTAGCACAGAGGAGTGAGGGCAGAGTCCTGCACCATCCCACCTGAAGGGAAGTGTCTCCTGCACCTCACCCTGAGATGCTCAGGGTGGGACACTAACCTTCGCACAGGTAACCTTTGCTGCAGCCTCTGCTCCCTGAATTTTGCTGACCAGGGTTGGGGCTGTTTGGAAGCAAAAAGGCAGAAGCAAAAAACAAAATCACACACATATAAAGGCACTACCTAGGAAAGAGTTAAAAGGCTTTGAAACCCAAGCCGGTTTGCAAGGGAGAGAGCCCAAAGCCAGGGAAGGGAAGGGAGGGAGAGAAGGGAGGGAGCAGGTCCAAGCCCAGGCAGAGCACCCAGCCAGCACTGCCTGTGCCAAGAGCCGGCTCTCTTAAAGCCATGGGCTGGGGGGGAGGCTTTGCAGGAGTTGGGCTGGGAAAGAAGGGGGGGAGCCGTCAGCCTCTGGGGTGAGCTGCCACGCCGCGGTGGGGTGCAGGCAGAGGGAAGGGTGGCAAAGGCTGGGAGAGGAGCTTGTTTGCGTGTCTGTTTCTGGAAGCCTGCTCCTCTGCGAGCTGCCTGCTCCGAGCCTTGCTTCCTTCACCCTCTGCAGCAGAGCAGCTCCCCTCCGGGCTTGCTGCACAGACCTGGCACTGCCCACTGCTGCTGCTGCTCGCCGAGGACCCCACCATCCCTGAGGGAAGGTGCTGGGGCTTGCCTGAGCGTTGGAGGGAGGGGGCTGGGGGGGATTTGGCAGTGGGAAGGAGCGGGCTGAGGTTCCCAACCCACTGGAGAAAGGAGATCTCTGCAGAGAGACATGGGTCAGACTGTGGCTGGGGCAGGAGGGCTGTTGGGTTAGGGGTCAAGAGTTCCTATCTAAGGAGTGGAGGGCTGGAGAAGCTTTTTGCAGCCTTCCCCACAGATGCAGCAGCCTCCCAGAGCGTGTTTTTGTTAAAGGGGCTCTGTGGTTTGCCATGGCTCCTTCCTCTGTCCCAGCCTGGGGACTGAAACGTCTAGTGGCTCCAGTGGTTTGCCTAGTGAGGGCCAAGCCTTCTTCCAGGATTAGCACCCAGTCTCCATTGGGCCAGGCAGAAAGGGGTGGGCATCCTCCTGGGCCATGTGGTTGCTACCCAGATTGCAGCCTTGAACCTCCAGGGACTTCAAGCATGCAAACTCCCTCCCCAGGACAATGTTATTTGGTCCCACCCCTGGCTCCAGCCACAGAAGGATGTTTTGTGATGATCTCTACTTCATCCTCCGTGTCCTCCCCTTCTTATACCTCACTCTGCTGCTTCCTCAGCTCTTCCCAGGTCACCATGGACCTCATTTACCGGCGCACACCCCTGACCTTCCTTCTTCTCCCTCTTGTCGTGCTTGGGGCACCCGCTGATGAACCCAACCTCACAGAAGAACCAGCCCCTGCTGCTTGCAAACGCTGCTGTGACCCACCGGACTCTTCGGTGGACGCCCCATCGCTCCCTCCCAGCCACCACCACTTGCCCTACCCAATGCCAGAGGTCCGTCCCTACATCAACATCACCATCCTGAAGGGTAAGTGCCTCTCTTGGCCTCGGTACGTGTCCACCACATGGTCATTAGATGTTTTGTGCCTTGACCAAGAGCAGCCTGGGAGGAGGGAAGTCAGTGCACCTCCCTGCTGTGAGCCCTGTGTCTCAGAATTCTGCTTCCTCCTGGCTAGCACAGGAGTGGCTGTGGCAACCTCTTGCCAAGCCGGGAGGACACCTGCCTTGCCTTCAGACTTCCAGAGGTCTCTAGTGCCTGATGGAAGGAGCAATCTCTACCCAGCTGCAAAAGAAGCATAGCTGGAGGCTGGGCAGTGGCACCGGGGAAGGCTGGGGGAAAATCTCCTCCAGCTCCACAGGTCACAAGCTTTTTGATTGAGGGAGGGCAAGGGGAGGCAGCAGTTATTTGCAAGCACCTCCAGGCTAACTGGCAGCGACCCTCAACTCAGTCCACCCTGCTGTGGCTGACTTGGCTAATGGGAAAAAAAATCCCTATTTTAGCTCAGCTCCTCCCTTCAGGGTTCCCCTTTTAGCCTTTGCTGTGGCACAAGCCTGTTCCCAGCTGGAGCCTGCTCCACTTGCTTACTGTGGCTCTGTGGTTCCTCTGGGCTAGCTGGGCAGATGCTCCCCCTTCCCTGCCCAGCCTGGAAATAGCTGCAATCCATCAGAGCTCAGAAATGTGTCTGGGGCAGATAAAAGTCTGGAGAAGAGTGAGGTATTGCAGAGGGACCTGCGACACCATGGAGGTGCAGAAGAGGAAAAGAGTAAGGCACAAAATTAGGCTACTCTCACTTGTGCTAGAGGCTGCTCTGAGCCTCATCCCTTCTCTCTACACACAAAGTATGTTCTGGTGCTGCTCTCTCTCTGTATTGCTGCCTACCCAAATGTATGACATGCAAGAACCCCAAGGTAGAACTGCAGTAGTAATCACACAGGACACCCAGAGGACACAGGTATGGTCAAAGCACCAGCCCTCTAACTCACACTGCATCATCCGTCAAGTCCAACTTAAATCTTTTCCCTCTGACCCACCTCATTGTCCCTCTCTAGTCACATTCTCACATAGGCATTAGCATTCCTTCCCCTCCTCCAGCCTGTGGAGTGCTTTGCACTGCTGGGCTCCCCTCAGGCTGAAGTCTCCAAGGGACAGGTCCTGCTGCCTCCATCAAGAAAATATTAAATGGTGAGCAGGGGTTTCATCAGAGAAGATACCCCAGTCACAGTCAGGATTTGCAGGCAAGATAGCTGCTTACCCATGAAGCACAACGATATTGTCACCCCCAGGAGCTTTCCTCCTTCTGCCACTGCCCCATCCTTGGGCAATCCTCTGCCTCCTCCCTAGCCTTTCTCACCTCCACTTCCACCTCTCCCTCTGGTATCGCACAGGGGTCGTGTCTTCTTCTTCCTCTTGCAGGAGAGAAAGGAGACCGAGGAGAACCTGGGATGCCAGGCAAATGGGGCAAAGAAGGACCACGAGGTGAGCGGGGTGCCCAGGGCCAGAAAGGCAGCAAAGGCCAGATGGGTGCAGCAGGAGACCCCTGCAAGCATCACTACGCCGCGTTCTCCGTGGGGCGCAGGAAAGCCTTGCACAGCAGCGAGGGCTTCCAGGTCCTCATCTTTGACACCGTCTTTGTCAACCTCTACAGCCACTTCGACATGTTCAATGGCAAATTCTACTGCGCCGTAGGCGGGCTTTACTATTTCAGCCTCAACGTCCACACCTGGAACTTCAAGGAGACCTACATGCACATCATGCACAACGAAGAAGAGGCCGTCATCTTGTACGCCCAACCCAGCGACCGCAGCATCATGCAGAGCCAGAGCCTCATGCTGGAGCTGCAGGAGAATGATGAGATCTGGGTGAGGCTCTACAAGAGGGAGAGGGAGAACGCCATTTACAGCGATGATGTGGACGTGTACATCACCTTCAATGGATACTTGGTCAAGCCCAGCCTTGAATAACTGCCTCTCCTCCTCCCTGGGGCCTCTTTGGTCTTTTTCTTCTTCCTCTCTCTCTCTCTTTCCTGCCCGCAACCACTGCAAATCACTCAGAAATGGGCCAATCGAGTTTCAGGCACCAAGTGTGAAACTTGCCACACTGGCTCCCACCTCATGCTCTCTTGTAGCCAGGGCTGTACCCGTCCACTTACAGCATGACACTACCATCTCTCACCCCCTCACCTCATGACTCCAAATTAGGTTATGGGCTGCTTCTAAATCTGCCAGTGAGCTCTGTCTGGCATTTAGGGTCCTAGAGCAGGAGGAAAGCTAAAATGCTGCTCCTGGGGATACGTTCCTCCTTGGGGCTTTGTACACAAAAAGACTCCTGTAGAAAGGGCTAGAAAGTCACCACAGACCAGGTGCATCCTGGCTCCTCTCCATCACAACCAGACATAGCAGCATTGCAGCCTGCCAAGTGGCCCTAATGTCACCTCTCCCACCTGAGGTCTGGAGAGCTGACTGGGTCCGAAGGCCTCCTGGAGGATAAGGAAGATGTAGAAGTGATGAGAGATGGTACCGTTTGCCTTCTGAAGTCTGTTGTTGGCTTTCATAGAATCCTTTAGGTTGGAAGGGACCTCCAAGATCATCAAGTCCAACCATTGAGCCATTAGGGCTCTAAAGTCCTCTGCTAAAACAGATCAGAATCTGTCAGGGTTGGAAGGGACCACAAGGATCACCCAGTTCCAACCCCTCTGCCATGAGCAGGGACACCTCCCACTAGATCAGGCTGCCCAGAGCCTCCTCCAGCCTGGCCTTAAAGACCCCCAGGGATGGGGCCTCAACCCCCTCCCTGGGCAACCCATTCCAGGGTCTCTGGGTCACAGCATCCAGGTTGGATGTAGAATCTAGTCCTCATGAGATTGTCCTCTTCTGTGTCAGCTCTAGCTCTTCAAAGAGATGAAGAGCCAGACACTCAACCAGACCCTTCAGAGCCATCTGCCACTGAATCAGTAGAGCCCACCACTCTATTCCCACAAGGGAGCATAAGTACAGAATGAGAGAGAGAGAGACAAGCCCACCAAAACTCCCCCTCCAAGCTTCCTGGGGTGTTGCTTGGTCTCAGTGATGGAGCTGTGGGTGGCTAGTCCAGACAGCGAACCTGAATCTGCTCTTCTCTGGCAGAGGTGCACCCCTGCCCTTGCACTGGTATCAGCAGTCACCCCTAACGCCTGCTGGTGCGAGGGGAGAGTCCTGAGTGCCATTACACTGTCATCCTGAAGGTGGTTCTACCACACTGGGATTGAGGTCCTGCTGGGTCAGGTCCTGAGCTGGAGGCTGCGAGGGCAATTGCACTGAAATCAGTTCCAGACCTGGGCAGGTTGGCATTTCCTTGTCTGTGTGATGGAAAAAGGACAGAGGTGAGACCACAGCACCTCTACCCAGGGTCAAAAGCTTCACTGCTACACACTCTGTGCCCTTTCCTGCCAACCTCATCAGAGCAACTTGAAAAAAGCATGTGGCTAAAACAAACAACCTCTCTTCTTGTCAGGCTGGAGAGGTTGCAGTGGGAGAGGAATGCCAGCAGCAGGGTTTTCTAGAACCCTTTGTACTGGTCTCACACTGCTCTCACTCACATCCCTCTGGTGGTCCTGGGGGGGAGCAGATGAAGCTGGCTCAGCACTTTGGGAAACCTACTTCCACATGCTGTGGTGCTCCCACAAACAGCAAGAGCCAAGAGTCGTCTCCTTTTTGAGTCTCAGGACAGGATAAGCAGGAGAAACTGTTTCTCCTCTGCCCATCACTGCTAATGAAGTCTTTGGACTTGGTTAGCTCCTGTGGCCCCACAATTAGTCTCTGCCTATAGTACCTGGGACTACCAGAGCTCTCTCATAGGAGATACTCACCATTCTACAGGACTGGGTATGGTAGACCCAGCTTGGGATAGCAAAGGCACATAATTAATATTTTTAAATATTAAAAATGTGAGAGAATTGCAGGAAATTGTCTCTCTTGCCCTGTTCACTTTCCCCTCCCTGCTTTGCTAAGGAAGCTGTACAGACTGGAACGAGTTTCAGGCACTTTCTGCCCTGTATTCTCCCCACCGTTGTCACTGAGTCAATGGGTATAAAAACAAGGTTTCACTGAGGCAAAGCTGTGTTTTTCCCAGGGAAACATGACCATGGGAACTAAAGGAGACTGTGCCTTCCTCTCCTTTGGTCAGGTATGTGGAATTGCTCAGAGGCAGGATTTCAGGCAGTAGAGGGTAAGCAGCAAGCTGGAGGTGATGCTCAGGACCGAATCCCTTTCTCTCTTCCCTAAGAGGGTGCAAACCCAGATATTGTCTATTCACAGTGTATAGTGCTCCCTGAGGAGAAACAAGCCTCTCTAACACTGAATATCTCCAGAAACAAGCCTCCTTTTCCCTCTTTTTCTATTTGCTGTTTGAATGCCAGCGATAGGTCTCACGTGCCACCCACGAGCAGCCAGACGGTGCCTGATGCACAGGAGAAAGGAGGGCAGAGGAACCAAAGGGTATGTTTAATGGGCTTCTTGGTGCTAAACAAGTTGGCAAACCACTGATGTTGGTGCTAAATCAGATTTCAGGAGTCTTGGGTGCTTTCTGGAAAGTGCAGTAGGCTGAGTTGTAATGTACTGTGGAATTAATGGTGCTTTATGTTACCAAACCAAACGAACTCCATGAACTTTTGTATATTTAATTTTTTTTTTTCGTGGTATTAAACTTTTTTTTTCCTGGTTGTTTTGCACTTAGATCTGGTTGGTTTTATTTTTTGCTCCCAGCCTATTTCTTCTGGCTGTCATTGTGGGCAAACAGTGTGATGGAAAAGACATTGAGCTGAAAGAGAGAGAGGTACAAAGTCTAACTCAGCTCTGGAAATTCCCTGGGCAATCCTTGGCAATCTTCTCTTTATTTTCTTTGTGAAGGACCACTACCTTAAAGGTACTTAACTTCTTCAAAGCTTCTGACAACCCTCTCCCCTTTGCTGGGGAAGCTTTAGGCAAATTCAAGGATGGAGTCTTTGGAAATGAAAAGAAAAGCCAACAAACAAAACCCAACACAAACAGGGGGGTACAATTGGTTGTAGGATTAAGCTTCAAGTCCTTAATTAATTACACTGAGTAAGGCTGGGCTAATGCTAGAGGTCTCTTAAGGGGGATCAGACCCTTTATCTTGTGAAAAGGGTTTTGTTTACCACCATTGGGGTTTGGAATGAGTGGCGTGGAGGAATGGACAAGAAAAGAAGAGGAGATCCTCACTCAGGAACTTCTGTTTTGAGTTGAATTCATCTTCACATAGCTTCTTCTGTGGTTTGACGTGTACCAGATGCTTCGTTTGGCAAGGGGTGGAAAACAATCACATGCACCCTTACAGGCCTCTTTGGTCCTGTGTCAGGCCCATAACTAGGGCTATATATATCCTAGCAAATACAATACCCTGGCAGCTCAGAGCCCAGCCTGCCTTGTGTTTTTTATTTACTTTTAAGGAAGCAGCTAGAAACGTGTCCTCAGGAAGTGCAGGTGTTGTGTCTGTGCTTATCTCTGGCCACTTGAGCTGAGATGCTGGTAGATTGGAGGTGACTTTATCACACCTAGAGAAGATGAGGAGTGAGGGAGAAGGGAGGAGCATAAATGTGTAGCCAGACCTTTTAGAAAAGTTTTCTATGACAGAATCATAGAATGTATTGGGTTGGAAGGGACCTCTAACATCTAGGCCAACCCCCTGCAATAAGCAGGGACATCTTCTATAATTTAAGCCTTCAGCCTACCTACTTAGAGAGCAAAGTTCCACCAGAAGAGTCTCTTCAGCCACATCCCTTGGGACCAGGTTGCATTGTGACAGTCAGGGGCTGCAGCCAGTGCCACCCATCACACCATGGATGCCCAGCTGTAGAGTTGCTGTGGGTGAGGCTCAGCTCAGACCCAACTGTAGGGTTGCTGTAGATGAGGCTCAGACCCAGCTGTAGAGTTGCTGTGGGTGAGGCTCAGCTCAGACCCAACTGTAGAGTTGTAGGTGAGGCTCAGCTCAGACCCAACTGTAGGGTTGCTGTGGGTGAGGCTCAGCTCAGACAAGGTGAACCCTGCAAGGCTGTTGAAGGACCCAGGGCTAGAGTGGGCCAGCCCAGCCCTGCTGTCCTGTCAGTGTGTGCAGCCATGCCCTGGAGGCCACAAGACCCTGGGCTAGGTCCTTTTCCATGTCATGGGGCTCCCTTGTGGTCTGTGAGTCTGGAGCTGGTGACTCCCTCCTGGACAAAGGCAGAAGCACATCCTGAGGTGGGCAACCATGGCGTTATCCCGGGGGCTGTCGCTCTCTTCTCCTCTGAAAGACAGGTCCAAGCTCTCCTGCAAAGGGCTCTGTGACAGTCTCAAGCTTGTTCAAGGTACCTGCCAAGGGTCTGGCCCTTTAAACTGGCTTCCTGCGGGTTTGTGGCACGCAGGTATGAGAAGGGGGGGGAGTGGAAGAGAGGAGGTAAAGGGCACGCTATGGTGCTTTCTCTGGGGAAGAAAGAGCATGTCAAAGCCAGCTGAAGGCCCTGCAGTAGCTCCTTGCCCTGTGAGAGCCGTGGGAAGGGGGATGAGAGAAAAGGAACATGCAAAGAGACCTTTGACCCTACTGTGGGCACTGGGATGGGCACGGGTAGACATGCCTGTACCTGAAGCACCAGGGAGAGCAGGGGGACAGAACAGCAGGACCTGGCTCTGCATCTCCTTGACCCTTTGTCACAGGCACCTCTCTGACAGGTCCCTGAGATCCCCTCGAGCCTCACCCCAGCTGCAGTGCAGAGCCTGGCCCACGGCAGAGGTCTGCTCGCCATGCGGGGGGCTGCTGCACCATACCACAGCAGGTCCCCCCTCTGCTCCACCCTGCTGCCCCTCCTCCCTCCCCAAACCACCCAGACAACCACCTCTGCTCACACCTCAGCCTCGTTTGTCTCCCAGAGCCCAGGGGGGGAGAGGGGATGATGAAAGACCCCTGCTAGCAAGCAGAGCCTCCTCCTCCTCCCTCCACCCAGCCCCTCGCGGCCAGATGCCAAGGATGGGTCAAACCTGCCCCAGATTCCCTTTTTCTCACCTTCCCTTTCCCACTGCTGGCTGGGAGCTGCCCAAAGGGCTGCGTGGGGACCCTGCCCGTGGCTGGGTGGGTGGTGGGGCACAGCTGCAAGGCCAAGGGCGACCGTTCCACACGTAGCATGGCCCTCCTCCGACCACCAGGGTGGAAACAAAGGGGCATTGGGGGAGCCTTCGGGGCCCAGTTCAGTGCACACACTGCTCTGCCACCCACACGTGTGTACACACACATGCCAGCCCCGTATGGACATCTCTCACCTTCCTGCCAACGGAAACTCTTGCCCTTTGCAAGCCTGGCTCGCTCTCAAGATGCTATCAGGAGTTGGGTAGAGAGGGGCTGGGGCTCCAGGCCTCTTTGGTACAACTACAGGTCCCTCACCTCACAACATGCCTCCCCCTTCTCCCACAAACCCTCTGTGATCTCGTTCCCCACACTTCTACTGCCAGGGCAGAAGGTTTCAATCAAAGGCTTCTGATAGTTTTTCAACCCACAGACTGTCCCATCTCTTCAGTTCGTGTCATTTAACCCACAAATGGCCAATTATTGGAAATGTCACACCTTCTCCAGTCTCTGTTTGCAATGGCTAAAACAGGAGGGAGCAGGGTGGAGAGATCTTGAGTTGGAGAAGCTAAGGAGCAGGGGGGTCCTCGTCTTGGGAGCTTGGTTGCTTCTTGATTCACTTTAACTTACTTGCATCCCATGCCTTTGAGAAGTGAGACTGACTTGTATTAACAATGAAGCTGCTGAGGTGCCTTAATTGTCAGGGGGCCCAAAAAATGCAAATTGCCATGGACCTCTGAGCCAGATTGGTACCCAGGACCTTTGCAATACTTCAATCCAGGGGAAGGAAGTGTCCTGGGAGAGAAAGGAGGACAACAGGTCTCCTGTCTAACCAACACCCATCCTGCAGGCCTAAGTTTCACTGTTTTGGTCCCTTGAAGTCCTGACTGTCCTCCAGGTGTCTGACACAGCGATGCTGCAGAGCAAGACTTGGGCAAAGCCTCCTTCATGGGGTGCCTGGGGCTGGTAGCATTCTCCTGTTTGCTCCACACACGTTTTTCTGGGCTCGGGCCATTCTCCCACTCACGTCTACAGACTTTTTTTTGTTCCCCAGACATCCTCAATTCTTACCTTGAAGTAGCAAAATGGGGCACATCACCCAAAATGACTTCCCAGACAACCAAGTCCTGTCCCCTGCAGCCACAGGCAGCAATCCAGCAGACCTTCTGGGGCAAAGGCCCACAGAATTACCATTCCACACACAGCCCAAACCACCCCCTGAGCCCTTGCTTTGCTCCAACTCCCACTTCTCCCCATGTGGTGTTCTGATGGCATCCTCTGACTCTTTAGAAGACCAATTCACCACGGGCAAATCATGCCTG
>NW_008602436.1:37744-39076 GCF_000691845.1 Merops nubicus | reverse complement strand
AGGATAGAAGCGGAAAGATAAGAAGGGGGCAGGCAGGCGGTGGGAGAGGACCGGAGAGTGGGTGAATGGCAGGGGCAGCATGAGAAGGGAAGGATACGCAAACACACGCGGAAAGGTGTGGAAGGGTTTTCCTCTTTCGCTCGGCAGAGCTGGCAGTGCTGTAAATAGTGTTCATTGCAAGGATCCCGGAGAAAAGAGAGGTCGGCGGTGGGTCCACACCGTGGAACACTCAGTGTGAGCTAGCCCAGAGTGCAACAAGGGTCACCAATAATTCCAAGCACATACTTAAATACTAGGGGTTAAAGGGGCTGTACATGGGTAAACTTTCATCATTGGGTTATTCCTATGTGTGATCTGGAGGAGAACACTGGTGTGAATTTCTGAAGGATTTGCATGGCTTAGGTCGGAGGGGGTTGATTTAAAAGTGAATGGTGCGTGTTGCACTTATTCATCGTGTGACGCAGGTAGTTCTGAATCATAGTTTATAGTCACCTAGTGGGTACAATGCTGCTATATAGCAGTTTTAAAGACAACCTGTAAGGAGTGTGGTATATTTTAAGGGAATTTGCTCATTCTGCTTTCTTTTTTAAAGCTTGTCCTCGAGTAGCCAAGACATTTACTTTTCTTGGAGAGTATACAATGCAATAATTGAAAAGTTGTTGGAAAAAGCTACTATTGCTGTGTATAACACAACTCTTTTGTGATTTTTAACCTTGGAGTGTCAAATCTGAGCAGATACTATTGAAAGCCTCTGAACCACAAGTTTGTAGATTTTGGATCATAGTAAAGAAAGGTTTGATTCATTTTTAAAATTAGCAACAGGCCACATTGCACTGTGTCCCTTGAATGTATGAAATGAACAATTTGCAAATACAAATTTGCCCAAGTGTACATTGCTAAAGTATCAAACCTCCTATTAATTAATCTTTGCTTATAAATAAGCCAAACCATCCTTTGATGCTTTTTTTTTGCCTTTTTTTATTTTTTTTTTTTTTTCTCCATGGTAGCACGCTCATGACCTCCACTGGGGGTGTGAGCGAACCTTTTGTTGTTTGTGGTTTTTGTCTGTACTGTTTCTATACAATCAAGGTCCTGTGAAAAGGAGGAAGAGGCAGCAGGAGGTAGGAACAAGCTGGGCTATTTTGGACCAATGTCCCATTAAAATGTTCTCTCTCTCCTTAACTCACTCCAAACTTCTATTCAGGCATACACTTTGTATCAGTCTTTAACCTGCACTAAAACCTGTAGGACACTGATACTTTGACATTGTTGGGAAAGAATTAAAGAATCAACCAGGGATGGCTAATATTTCTTGCCTTATTTTATTGCAGA
>NW_008602436.1:0-37713 GCF_000691845.1 Merops nubicus | reverse complement strand
GCAGGAATTCAAAGTCTTTAAAGCTCTGGTACTTTGACTCTTTTATGCAGCTGAGATGATGAAATAAAAATGTGTTTGGTAAAGGAATTCAAATTAGCGCTGGGTCACATAATTCCCCTGTTCTGAATATGGCCAATCAATGGCATCTCTAAGGCATCTAGAGGCAAGAGCTATGCAATTTCTGCTCATGCAGAATAATATTCCTAGCGTGGAAATTTCTGCTAATTAAAGCTCTTGCCAAGTAGAGTCTTTTTTCTTCTTCTTAAATAGCTCAAATCACAGCTTTACAAGCCAGGACTTGGAGGAAATTTCCCTATAGTTACAGCAAAGCATTCAGGATTTTAAACTGCAGATCTAAGTTTCCTGCTAAAATAATTGTGATAAAAATGTATTACACACCCTTAATAACAGCTTATATGTGAAAAACAAAACCCAACAACCAACCACAACCCGACAAACAATGTTTTCTTATGGAATCAGAGAGATCTGTACAAAGCAACCATTGTGACCTGTGCTTATATTTTGTTGTAGAACATAATATAGGGAAAACATAGGAAGAGACAGAATATAGGGCACCAGGAGTACTATCTATTCTTTTTGTTCTAGAGTAAAATAACTTATTAATTCCCTTTAGGGTTAGATTTATTTATGTTAAAATAATTTTGCCTGACTATTTGTAGTGGTAAAGTCAGTAGTAGGAATGATGAAGGTTAAAACTCTAGGGGAGTTAATGAAACACAAATTACTACTGAGTTTGGGCTTCTGTCCAAATTTCTGGTTACTACTTATTGTAGGACAGCTCATTCATTTTTCACTCACAAAAATACCTTGCTATGTATAATGCTACAAAATTAGCTAGGATCATACAAGATCATTTCTTAAGTATATAACTTATTAATTAGTAACTAACTGAATGGAATGCAGGGGGCTACAGGTTCTCATAGAATCTAATCACAGAACTCTAAAGACCCTTTCTGCATGCCTTCCAAAATCCCATGGTGTGACGAGATATATAGTCAGTAAAAAAGGCTTTTATGTTTTGTTTAGTTGTCCTGAACAGTAGCAAAATTATCTTAATACCCAAAAAAAGAATGAAGAGTCTAGGTGTTAGAGCAAGCAGAATACTCAGAGCTGATCTAGAGGCCTGGAAGGAAAGAGTTTCCTCTGCTGTTGAGGAAGGATTCTGAGCATATCAGACAGTGCCTGTTGTTGGTGGGGAGAGCTTTGCCTCTTGAGAAGCAGCACTCACTGTCCCAGTTCATCACATTGGCTCCAAAGCAGCCTCTCACCCTGGATTTCCATTCTGCATCCATGCTCCCTCATACACCGGCCTGTGGCAAGAACAGCCTTTCCCACTGCTGGGCTCCCCATCCTTCATCTTTAGTGACAAATATGTATTTTGCCTGTCTTGCTAAGAAGCAAGAATTGCCTCTATTTGCATCCTATCACATTAGCAATGGTGTGTAATTACAGAAACTGATGAACTAGCAACCAAGATGCACAGACTCAGTTCAGTTTAGCATAATTTGACTCACCCTACTGTACTCATCCTAAACTGTTCATATGGTCAGTGCTCTAGCCTTTCATTGGCTATAAAAGAAGCCTGTATCAGCTAGTTGAGATGTGCAGAAGATGAATTTCACTCTAAGGGGTGGTTGTGTCAGGTAGGGACCACCTTCTTCCATTAGTTTCACTGGTGCATGATAGCATGTGAACTATTCAGCCTCAGGATTAGTGTTTTGCAAGACTGCATTTAACTTTAGTTTCTCTTTATACAGCTAGTGTGTATAAAGAGAAAAGTGTGTAGAGGAGCACCAGCAGAAGATGAATTTCACTCTAAGGGGTGGTTGTGTCAGGTAGGGACCACCTTCTTCCATTAGTTTCACTGGTGCATGATAGCATGTGAACTATTCAGCCTCAGGATTAGTGTTTTGCAAGACTGCATTTAACTTTAGTTTCTCTTTATACAGCTAGTGTGTAACAGGTATTGGAGCACCAATCCCTTATCCTCTTCAGTAATGAATATGTCATGAGTATTTATCACTTTTCCAATTTTATCTCACTGAGAGTTCATGATTTATTCTTCCATATTTGAGGACTTTCAGAACATGTATCTATGACAGGTCTGTCTATTTGGAGCCAGAGATGTGTTTTTACCTTGAAGTCCACCATTTATGCTTGTCATGAAGGTGTCATAGACAATTATCAGACAAGTATCTCCCATTGTGTTCCTGCCCAGAACCTGCCAGCCTCTTCTGGATGATTTTCTCCATACATAGTTTGCTAAGTGCAAAGAAAGTAGCTGGTATTAGCAGAAGCAGTAATTTTGTGATGTTACTGGGCATTGGCATGAAATGAAGACCATGTTTTGTTATGTTTGTTTTTCACAGCAGGCACTTTCAACTTTTCAGTGACCTATACATCACACCATAGAGTCATTTAGGAAGAAAAAGGGTTAGGTGTTTTTTCCCATTAAGAAAGGAAAGTGATCTTTTGCAGTGGAAATTTCAGTGTTAACTCGTATTTGCTGGAAACCCAGTTCATCCAGGTTGGTAATGCTGCCTTGGAACTCACTTGAACTGCAGTAGCTCCTGTTATTGTTTGAGAGATGTCTCCTTACTGAGAGAGGATGCATCACAAGTGCCTGCCCATTGTGCTTCCTGGGGTAGATACCCTTTTCTTCTGTGGGAGAGGGAAGCTGCAGACCATTCAGAAGCATGAGAGCACAAGGCAATCAAACCGCTCAGATTGTTGCTGAAGCAAAAGTAGACAGCTTTAGGGAGGGAAAGGGGGTAGGGGAGGTGGAGTTTAAATACAATTTCCTGTTCAAAAGCAATTTTAAGGAAATATTTCAAGCAGCCCTAGGCACCAGTCTTTAAGTTTCAGCCAGCAACCTATAGGGCTTTGAATTCCCTGTCCTTTTACTCAGTTTGTTTCCTAGGCAGCAAAGACTCCTACTGAGGTCAGTGTTCAATACAAGTTCAGAGCTCAGCCTTATGCACTTTAACAGGCAAGATTGATACCTGCTGAGCAACAGTTGCCAGTGTAAACACTAGTGCTTTTCAAGAGGAAAAGTGGGTCTGGGAGATGGGTTGGATAGGCTTGGTGAGCCTGCAGAGTGCCATTACATACCCTGTCTGCATCAGTGCTAAGATGGCCAGCTGTAATACACATCCTCAAACTCCTGTTTACAAGTGGAGTTTGCAGGCTGTGGAAAGAGGGTAAGGGAGAGGCAGCAGCAGCTGGGAACGATCCATGACCACAGCTGGTTTTGCAAAGATCTTCTTTCAAATTGGATTGGGAACTCTCCAGGATTTTCTTGGTCTGCGTAATGCTGCAGATGAGAGGAGGATGTATTGTGCTGACAGTACAGAACAGTTTCTGCACATGGTGGACTGGATTAGGCAAATATTGGGGAGGTATTTTAGAAGCGTGATGAGCAGCTGCTGACCAGTAGGTGGCAAGCGTGCCCCTAAATCAAGGCTGACCCATTGCCCTCTTGTGTATGGGACACTGTCATGTCCTTCGGGAGACATCTGGGATCATTTATGATCCTGTAGCATTTTCCCAGTGAGCAGCTCTGTCAGGTAGCCTCAGTGTTTGTGGCTTGCATATCCATAGCCTTCCAAGCCTTGGGATAGCTTTGGCTGACCTCCTGCACAGTGCTTGTGGGAGAACCTGGCCCAGGGAAGCACACTTGCTGCTCACAGCTCTTCCCTGAGCTACAACAGCTGTATTAAGGACCCATGCCCGACACAGATCAGTGGTGTTTCTTCCATAGATGTAGTTGCTGGTTTAAGTTCAGAGTGCATTAAGTATTGTGGGATGGAATATGCTGCATGTACGTAAGTGAAGCTGATCCTGCCCTGTGGTACAGTGAAGAATGAAATGATCTCCTGGAGAGCTTTATTTTCTAAATATTCTGTAGCTCTATTAATGGAAAGGATGATAATTTATACTAGTAAAAAGAGATTTAATACTAAATATAGCAGATATGCTTTTCCTCCCTGTAAAAACTTATCAAGCAACTGTATTTGACTCAAATACATTAAATCTGTGTTGCATCTTAAGCTTCTTTTATTCTGTATGAGGTGCAAGAGCATTTTCTTTCCTTGCTCTTTTTGCCATCTTTCTGTAGCACACACTCTTTTTTCCACTATCAGAGACATGAAACTGGTCTTACTGTTTTAATTGCCTGGATACATGCTGACATCCTTTCTGTAAACCTTCAAATACTGCAAAATACATACTTTTAGATATATTCTTTTTCTGAGCAGGTGTTCTGAACGTGAAGGTGACCACTTCAAGACAGATGAAAGCAGAGTGATTGAGAGCTTTTGACAGGTTTCCAACCATGCTGTGGTGTTTTGTGTTGTTTTTTTTTTTTAATTTTTTTTTAATTTTTTTTTGTGGTGGTTGTTGTTGTTTGTTTTGTTTATTTATTTGTTTTTTAACTAAACTTCTACAGGAAATGTGTGGTTCCAGACAAAAGAGCAAATGCTTGTACATGTTGTTTTAACCATGGTTCAAATGCCCTTTTGGTTTTATTTTTTTTTTTGGTAGTACATCTGAATGCTTTTAGGAGTACAGCATCCTTTTCTGGCTTTACTCTGAATCAGTGGTAATAGTAGAGTGGTCATGATGGTCAGAGTCAAGGCAAGATTTGAAGACAGAAGTAATATTTTGGTTTAGATAACTAACAGAGCGGGGCTGGAAGATTTTTGGAATTCTCCAGTCATACTTGTTGGTCTAGTGAGAGCTCTTACTTCTATCTGCTTTGCTTCTGAATCCATGAAGCCTCTTCTCTTGTTTCCTATTCTTTGTAAACATTTACCTTCCTGTTCAGGCTTTTCAACAATTAATCAGAATTTATTTCTCCAGATATATCCCTTTTTCTATATTTCCTTGATCCATATGTCTCTCCTGATTTTCTCAGATTCACCATTTTTGAAGGTGAATCTTACCTCTTTTTGAGGAAATCTTATTCTGTCCTTCAGCCTTCAGCAGAAGTGTGCATGAACGGGTGAGGGCAGAAAACTAGTTGTCCTGAGGATTTCACAATTTAGCTGTCTCATTTGAAAGAGTCATTCAGGTTATCATCCCATATTATATTCAGTGTGCTTAAAAAATACAACCTCCAACACAGAAGATGACCAGAGATTGAAATGGAAGTTTTATTCTCATTTCCATAGACAGAATGCCTGGCAGCAAACAGAATTCACACATTGTGTATAAACAGACTCCACAGATCGTTGCTGTGTAGTGTGGGTCCACATGGGTATTTTGCTTCTTGTAAGAGGATACTAAGGGAATGTTTGCTGTTTTTCTGTTGTACTAAGTTGGGGGCCAAAATGTAGCATCACTACATTAACTTTGGAATTGCACCCAAGATGACATTGGCCCTGTCAGTTGTTAAATTCTTGCTATAAGTGACCTCAGTTTGTCCAGAAAGGGATCGTGCCAGAGTAGCAACCATAGAAATCATCATTTGAAATGCCACCAAAATTCTCATTCCCTGTAAACTGAACAATTACACTTTGAAATAAAATGCTTTGTGCATTTATCTCACACTAACTTTTCATTAACATTACGTAACTCTCAATCTATTAGCAAGATGCTAATTAAAACAGAATGGATTGAAGTATTTGAGTGGGTAAAAATAGGAATACGATTCTAAATGAGGTATCTTACTAGTTCTTGGTATCTAGTGGGATCTTATCTCTGATATATTCAGTTGTAAATTTAATTGCCCTCCACCTTCTTATATCATAGATGTACACAGATGTAAGTATACTAAGGCCTCTTCTTGGCATATTTATTTTATTAATTCAAAGGCAGCCATCATCTATATGGATGACACAATATGGACACTTTCCCAGTTTTTTTCCCAAACTCTATGCAGAAGGATTTTTTTTTTACACAGAAAGAAGAAATACCAGAAATTCCATAAGGCTTACTTGGAATTGCTTAATAGCAAATTAATGAAAAAAGCTTGTTGATAAATATTGGAGCAGAAGAATCATGAAGCTAACACTAGATTTTTTCAGTACATAGACATATAATTGCATGTGTCTTCACTAAATTTCCACTCTGAAAAGCTGTTCTTCTAATACAACTGTTTAGGTTATCAACACATAAGTGGGACAAAAGAAACAACCAAATACTAAACTTTCTGCCGTAAGTAATCGATGGGTTAGTAAGTATTGGACTAATTCATTAATAAGAATTCCCTGGGCTAGCTGTACTGCTTTCCTGGTGGGCACGGGTAGGACAGGAAAATTCAGAGATATGCTTGTGATGAGAATACAGTAAACTATCATACTGACATTCAGGCAGGCATAAACTCTACCTTTCTGATTCATATAGGCATAAAACCAGTAAATGTCTATTTTTTTAATCTGTAGTTGTCAGAAATTAAGAAATGCACATTGTTTTACTCGAAATTACTATTTTTTGGAAGGGAAAACTAGGTTGAAATACTCGTGTGCATTAATGATGTTCACCATTTTTTCTATATTTCTTTATTCCCATATTCCAAGTTATATTATGTTCAAAAGAATGTCTGTGAAATTTCATAAATACATTTTCAGAAGCACTGTGGAATTGCTTTATCAAGTCTGCTAGATTTCCTGTCATCATGAAGGCTAACAGAACCTTTTTACTGAAAGACCCTGAAGCACTGCAGGAGACCTGTACTCTTAGAGGCTGGAACTTTTTATGGAAATGGAAGACAAACATCTGTGATGAATGGTTAAGAGGAATTGAACCTGCTGTGGGACAAGAGAATGGAATAGATGACCTTCTGATGTTCTTTCCAGGCCTTTTTCCTATGAATCCTTTGCAAATGGAAAAAAAAAGTCTTGTCCAGCCTTATATTTGTAGAACAATGGGGTGAAATGTACCAGTCTGCATAGTGAACTAGACAAAGCTGTGCACGAAGGAATGAATCTGCAAAGTAAATTCCTCTTTCAACATTTATTAATATAATAATATGGTAGCAGTGGCAAGTGCAGACACTAAACGCGTGGTGCAACTGTACCAAAGAGAGCCACATTAAACACTTTGCAAACTCTAGATCTTCAGTAACATCTGTATCTTCTGTTGCAGAATTATCAGTGTCTTAGTTTAAAAAAGACCTCAGCAGGTGTGCAGTAACAAGTAAAATGTTAAATCTCATTTCAGTTCTTCAGTTGTCATCATAAGCTTCTTTAGAAGGATTCTGAAGTACAGAACAAGGTCACCACGGCTTGTATGAAAAGAAGGGATGTCAAAACTACTAAATTAATTAGCAGTTCCTAAGTAAATTCAGTACCACGTTTAAACTATTAGATAAGTAATTGCTGATTGTTAGTGATAGTCTTACACACTCTCCTCACACTTTCCCATCAGATCTGAATTGACTCATTAGTTCAAAACCAGTTCAATAAAGCATTCAGCTGCAGTCCTTCAGCAGTACATCACCTTCTGGGGATTTCAGGAGATGGAAGCTTTTTTTTCAGGGCTATTTGAAACAGTAGAAAGGAACTCTCTGCATAGCTAAGGGCTTCTGAAACCCTCACTAGCTTTTCCTATAAATGCAAGATGTATTTCTATGGCATAGTGCACTTTCTTTTACGTAAATAAAAGACCACATGCATTGGCTTGTTGTTTTTTTTAATATATAAAGTCCAAACAAATAAGAAAATTCCATACCTAGAAAAATAATTTTACTTCTTCATTCATACTTCCTCTCTTGAGGAAATACTGTAAAAGCAAACTGAAGACTTAGCTGCACTCTGTTGCTCAGTATACCACTGGATGGCATTCTGATGCTAAAGTGATGTAGCACAACTTGCATAGGTTAGGACAGATATTCTAGACCTTTGTTGACAGCATCTTAGCATCTCCCAGAGTCCCACTAGAGAAATAAGCATGATGTAATAATGTAGTCCAAGTGGGATGGGCAAAGATTGCATAGTAGACTTCTGGCTCCAAAGAGGACTAACCTCTGTGGTTCTGCTCAGTGTGACAGCTGTGAAGCAAGGAAGCAATGTGTTCTGATATTGGAAAGGGCTGCAGCAGGCAGTAAAATTTTGTAGTCAAACAAGGCTCTAAGCCTCTACTTTGTGTTTTTGGTGGATCAGGCTCCTTCCTTAAGAGCTGAAAGCAGCCGTGGTGCCGTCACGTCCCAGAGCTGGGAGTCAGAGAGCTAGTAAAGTGGCTCAGCAGGGTTATGCTTGAGCAGAGGCAGCTTCCAGTGGCCCTGTCTTTAGTGAAGAGTGTCAAGTTTTTATGAGTATCGTTACATTTTTATAGCTTAATGAGTTTGACTATTAAAGCATAACAAAGCACGTTAAAAACTTGCCATGGCTCATTTCCGCACTCAGTAGCAAGTCCTTGCTATGTGCAGTGTGGGTCCCTAGGAAATACTAAATAAAAGGCCAGCTTAATACAGTGCTTTTCACATCTTTCTCATCCACTTTAATCATCTTGGTCCCTTTCTATTTAAAAAACAGTCTTGATTTGAGGTGTTTTTTTTTTTGTTTTTTTTTTTTTTCATCTTCAAAGCTCTCACCACAGTGGCTGGTCTGGAATTCACACCTATGGGTTGACTTCTCCAGGAAAAAAGAGTAGTTTTTATAAAGACCCCAGATGAGAAGAGATGTCATTAGAAAACATGTTTTGAAAGACATTGCTATATAAATTAAGGAGCACTAGATTAAAGAATAGGGTGAGGAGTTTCAGTAAAGAAGCAATAAAGAATACAGTTAAAGAAAGTAGCTATAACTAGCTGCCAACATGAAGTTTGAGAGAATAGAGAATGATGTATTAGTTTAAAACAGTGGTGCTGGCATCTTCAGTTACAAGAACATGGACGTGGATCCAGGCTTCAGTCCAAGGGAAGTTTAGTGTAGCAGCAATTCAGAATTCACTCTAGCTACAGCCCACGAGATCAATAAATCAATAAATAGTGTTAAAGTGAGATAGACACAACTACCAAGCGTGGCAGTGTTGCAGAGAACATTTTAAGGCACTGTTAAAATTTTCTAGGGGGAATTTTAAATATCTTTTATTTCTAACGGGCAGCATCAGGAAACAGATAAACAGAATATTTAAAGCTTGAATTTGATCTTGGTTTGCTATTTCAATAGGGTCTTTGCAAAATAGAGTTTTAAGTTTTCTATTAATCTGAAACCTGTAAGGCAACTTAAATGTAATACTATCCACTTGTATCATTTTTTCAAAAAGTATTTAGGTGTCTTAAGATGCAGATGTATACGTACCTAAGGATATTTTCAGAAGGAAGCTGGCATCTATGCTAGCAATTTTGGAAAATCTTACTAGGTGCTAATAGACATTTTTTCATGCCTAATTATGATTGCAACTGGGTTCCTTGTGAGCTTTAGGAACAAAGTGCTTTGGAGATTTAAAGTATTTTATTATTATTTACTGCTTTTTCTTAATTTGCTCATATGTTTTATAAGCTTTTCAAAGCCATTGCAGAGTTATGGCAACATTATCCAGACCTGGAATAAACCCACTGAGGGTGATACATTCAGAAGGGATGTATTCACCACAAGACATTCCAGTGCTTGTCAGTGGTGCCCATTCCCCAAAGATGATTTGTTATGATGTTCATCTTCCTGCTAACTGTATGCCTTTAATACCACTTGTACTCATGACTTAAGAGAAGACAGGTTCACCGTGGGGTTACTTACCATTGCCAAAGAAACAATACTCATTTTCTCCTTATTCCCCAAATAGAAAAAAAGGATTCTAGCAAACTATTCCAAAGTGAACTGATAACTTCAGGTATTCTGCTTCATGACCCATGTGTTACAGGGTATTTTACGGCAGAAGTGACTTATAATAAATGTCACTGAAAACATATTGCAGATGACTGTTAAATAATCCCTGCCTTATTGCAGTGAAAAGTGATTCAACAGTACAATGATGAACGTGGATGAAAATCCTCCTAGTGACAGGACATATGGTCTGTTTAAAGTCCTAGAATGGTAGCTGACCTTCCATGGGAAGACAAGTAAGCACAGGTGACAAGGATCACAGCTGGTAGATTTTAATACCTTCCAGCTTGTGAAGGAAGGAGAAGGACCAATTCTGCAGAGTGTTTCTCAGAGGAAGATGCCCCTGTTTGATGGGAAGGAGGAGAAAGTAGCCTGTTCTTTTGTCTGACAGCAAATAAAGGATTGATCATGAGATTTCACACTAGGGTAACAACACTACTTTATCATCCCTAATAGGAGTTATGATCTGCTTAAGTATTCATGTTGGTTATGTGACAAAACTGAATAGACATCACACAAAGATAAAGAAAAATCTTACAGAAACTTTAATGTGTTGTTTGTTCACTTGGCTTATTCAGTAGTCCTGAATAGTTTTGTCTTCTCTCTTCCCCCTTCCAGACAGTAAGTACTGTTAGGTGTTGTAAATATGAAATGTGCTTTTACCAAGAAATATAGAAAGTAGTTCCAGCTTGACTATGTATCTTTATGTGAGGAGTCTTCGTGTGGCAGTGAATGAGGTGTGAATAGGAAGAATGTGAAGGAGTCCTTTCTGATGTCACCAAAAGTTGATTTCTCAGTGCAAGTATGTTCCAGGAACAGGAGCTGAGATCAGGAGGGGTAGGAAGAAGTCATGCAGAGAATGCCATGGGATTCAATGATGAAAGGGATGCTGTAATATGAGATTAATGCAATGCAAGGAGATAAGGTGCTTAGAATGAATATGATCATTACATCCACCTATCAATAAGGAGGTGAGAAAGTATATATGTCACTATGATGTCAGTAGTGAAGCAAAAGAAATGTTATGGCACTGATGTTACAGTTCTGCTGGAACTGTGGTCATCTAAGTAGAGAGCAAATAGTTTGGAAGGTGCATCTGCTAACAATTGTATTTTTGTTGTTCTCTCAGCCTCAAACACTTCTCCAAAAGGTTTCATATTCCCATTGAAGCTGTCTGTATTGTCACATTGAAAAGAGATTTGAAGTTCCATTGAGTTCCCTAGGTATTCTTTTCAACTTTTCCACCAGAATCTGAGGGAAAAGATTTGATGGTTTCTGTTAGATCTGGGAAAAGTTTTTGGTTGAGCTGAATTATCCAATGCTTCTGCTTATTTTTAGCACGGAAGGTTTTCATCCATTCCTTTCATTCCTACAACCAACATAGATTTGTCCATGCAATATAATATAACTTTTTCCTGATCACATTGGTAGGGTTTTCTTCATATGCCTAACAACAAAAGGCTGGTGCGAGTAAGGATTCAGTCCTCTTATTGTTATACTGTGCATAACAAGGAATTATTTCAGTAAGACTGATTTCTTCAGAATCTGGATGTGGCTGGTATAACCCACACAGATTAAAGCTACAGTTCCCTTGAAATATGAGGCACCTGGTTTTTACACACCTGGCATTACGTGCAACAGATTCCACCCCACAGACACCTAAGTTAGGTGACTGAAACTGTGTCTTGCAAATACGCATCCCTAAGGATGGGGAACTACAGCTGCCTAAACTTAATGTGTTAGTGATTATTCCTCTTCTGTTTTCTCTGGCTAAATGGCAGCACTGAAAGGGAAATTGAAGCTAAACATGATGAAACTCGTACGCTAACAGTGCAAGTACCATCAATGAATCAGGTACTGTAATCTTCCCATGCCATGAGCTGTATGATTTGGTGTGCATTATATCCAGCAGCTGCCTACAGTCTGCTATCAACTTCTGGGCAGCTATCATATCAATACCTCTTACTGATTGTGCCCTCCTTTAACACACGAACACAGTATTGTTCTATAACACAAAATTACTGAGAAGTCACACACCTGTAAAACAAAACAGTAAATTACTTTAACTGACTGTTTCCAGGAAGGAGTTTGTACTATCTGCATATATGCAAAGTAATTTCCCATCTTTCCTGCTTGAAAAATTGTTTCAGTACAGAAATTACCCTTGTACATGCATAAAAACATACATTTCCATACCTGTATCATACATTTTACACAGCAATGCTTGTTAAAAAAAGTCTCTGTATGTGTTTCTTTTCATATTCACTTTAAAATTAAATGGAAAAAAACTCCCTCTGCAAGGAATTTTTATTGGCGAAGCACATGATTTACTTTGGCTCCATAAATCAGAGTGCAGTCATGCTGCAAAATATGGGTAGCCCAGTTAGAAATATTCCATCAGGAGGTATAGAGGTACAGTATATTATACCTGTTGTTTCAAATAAATAGCATTCTCAAATCCTGTTCATCTGTATATGATATCTTTTATTGCAGTATGGTGCTTTCCATCAAGTTAATTAATTTTGTTCCTGCAATTCAAGATGTAATTGATCACTGCAGTACTTGCCCTTGGGACAAAGTATCTTTTTATCCAGTGTTTGGTTTCAACTTTCCACCATTCCTTTAAACATATTCTATATGAAATATCATAGCCTGTGCAATAAGTTTTACAGTTCTTTTTTTTATTATTTTTTCTATCTTCAGCATATGTGTGTAATCTGTAATATGTACCACATACATCCTTCTGTTCTCTACTGGCACTGTTTTGCAAAAAGATGCCTTTCAACATCTTTTGCATGAAGCTTGTGGATTATTTCAGTTATCTTGAGATCTCAGCAAATTAGTTTTGTGCTTTATCTCTTGTCATTTTTATAGAGCCACTCAAATAGAGAGTAGTGAAAGCTGAATTTTCAGTTTCAAGATATTATAATTAATTTTATTTATAAACTATTACGTTGAAATAATTGCAGCATTCTTTCTACTGAACTTTTAAAATCTTGTAAATATTTTATACCTTAAAAATATTTTTGTTTAGAAAATAATTCAGAATGAAAAATTAATGAGAAGGCTGTGTCAGACTTTATAACTAAGTTTAGACTATAGCCCCAGGTAAGATAAGAAATAGCTTAGGAGGGATAGAGCTGTGTATCTTTTGGTAAGCTGCTAAAAGATGTATTGACCCACTGAAACTAAATGAGTCAGAACGTCTGAAGAGTGATGATGTATTTCAGGCAAAACCATAATGGATCAGAAGTGTAGATGCTCTGGGAAGATCTGAATGAGAACAACTTCTGTGGTTAGGTGTGTTCTGTCGATTGAAAAATCTAGTTCTATCCATCTAATCTAGACTGGCTAGGAATTATTTTAAAAATCAGATTTTCTAAGAAATTGTATTGAAGATTTCAACGGGCTTGGAAAAAAAAAAGACCAATTATGGGGTTTAGCTACTTCTGAATTAGTTTTTGACCTTTCGAATGCAGATATGCATCACTATAACAGCCAACAGATAATGGTGGAAATTCCAGAAACACTTCTTAGGTATTAGAATTAAGATGTAAATAAGGTGTAGTCTGTATAATTTTTGTGTTTGCTTTTTGTCAAGATTTCTAACAATTGATCTATTGAGAAGAATATTCATAAATCTACAAGTTAGTTAAAAATAGTTACTTTATATGCATTGAGCTTCTAATTTTGAACGGCTAGTGTTTCTGACAGGGGTGTCTGTCACGTTCCTGATTCCCGAAATCTGTGTTTTAAAGCAACTGGAACGTAATTAGTGCAGCATAAATTGCAATAACAGCTATTCAGTAGAAAGTTAAATCTGTTGTTAATAGTAATGAAAACAAAATTATATTACCTTCTGAACAATTCTATTTCCAGTATACTTTCAAGGGTAAAGAAAAATGGGTATGTAGTAGTGGGAAAACTTGTATGCTTTAATAGCAGTGTATGAGCAGGAAAAGTTTCTAAAATATGTTCCAGAGTAAACATAAGTAATTTCCCTCTTGAAAAACCCTAGTAGAAGAGCTTGAATGTTTCTTTAAATGTCATTGGTGCAGCTTAGCCAGTAACACTTTCTCCATTGAACCACATACTTCACACAGGAAGTTTCTTGCGAGTGTAACTGCACTGGCTGGCTATAATTGTCTTGTGAGCTATAATGCATTGCATACATCCCCATTGCTTCAGTGAGACTGATGAGTGAAAGACTTCTGGAAAAGACTTGTTATCAGGTGACTATAAGTGTCTACTCAGAGCACTGAACCCTAGGTCTGGCACACTCAAAGCTGGCATTAATTTTGGAAAGTTCCTAGTTATTGAAATAGTACCGAACTCTCAAACTAGCCCCTGGAAGTATATGCATCAAAGATATTATGGCACTTATTGAATACCTTTAAGAATCTGTGGGAGCATTTGAATTTCTTTTCAATGAGAAATGTTGGGTTATGTGCTGTGGGCGGCACGAAGCAGCACGGAGTTCCCAGGCAGGTGCAAAGGAGGAACTTTATTTACTAAAAACCTGGCCTTTTTATGCTGTTAGTTGACCATTAGTTTACATACTTTTTAGGCACAACAAACTCATTTTAACCAACCACCAAACACCACGGTGCAAACACCCAGCATGCCTCGCCTCCTCTATTCTAGCTGAGTCGCTCTCCCAGAGCCCTTCTCTGCTTAGCCTAAGTTACAAGCTAGAGCCTTGATTTTACCAGGCCCTCCCTTACAGAGCTGTACCTATCAGCTACAATGTGTTTACAGTCCCTGACAGCACCTTGAGGTCATCACCCAGCTACATGCATATTATAAGCTGTGGGCTGTATTTACGTGTTCTTGGGCATTTGATTTTGCTTCTGTTGATAAGACTCATGGGCTACTTTACTCTTATCTATTGTGGTTTCCTGTCTTTTCACTATGTTTGCAAGGTGAAGCTCCAGTGCTCTCTTCAGGACGATTTCTTGACTATTCTGGCTGTGGTTGCACAGCTGAAGATTCCTTTTCACTCTTGTCTTACTCTCATTAGGTAGTACACAGCACGCATTCATAAGCTTTGCTTGTTGGCTGATGTCACCATTTTACTAGTGCCACATATATACCATTTTCATAATTCAAGGAAAATATGTTGCCAGCAAGAATTACCAAATTTAGGGTTTGGAAAACAATACTTCATTATGTAACAAAATGTTTCAGGAATATACTTTGCTGTTATGTTTCTTATATCACGTCATAAACATCCATATACTGTTTGAATATACCATCCTACAGTTAGGCCACCGCTTTTCACATACTCTCTTGAGTAATTTTTATTTCTTCTGAGCTTCTAGAACAGAGAAGTTCTGTCTGTCCTTCAGGTGTTGCAGCAATCCTGAACTGCTTATACTAAGAATAGCAGAAACCTGCTTTTATTCTTATGTTTTTGACAGTTGCATGGTATAGTTGTCAAACGTGCATTGTAAACATGTTTTGCACATTAACAACTGATGTTTTTAGATATTGTTTAGATAGTTTTGGAAAAAGAAGGGAATAGATAATGTTGGCATGTAGCTAAAGTGTATCAAAGACAGAATGAACTTGCATTAAGAGTTCCAGGCTGACACTGTGGCTAGTTTGGAAAGAGAAGAGATGGAGAGATAGTAAAAGCTGGGAATGGCTGGAAAATGAGTTTGAGATCAGAATAAAGAACTAGGCAAGGTGACTGAGTCTAGGACACAGGGACACTGTGAAGGGAAGTTTGGAGGGATGAGAAATGCTGGATCAAGAATCCAGAGGACCTTCGTTTTGTAATCATGTGCCTCATTCTCTAAAAAGCAACCAGCTTTTGCAATAAGGCAGGCAGGAGGCTCCTTTGCCATGCAGCCTACCCTTGAGCACTGAATTAACTGGAAATCTGTAGATGTGTTTTTATGTTATTTTAGCAGATATACACACATGGAGTCATAATTCAGGATGAAGAAGCAAATTGAATTAGAGTATTTTCATGCTTGCTGTTTGACTTTGCAACTTCAATAATACTCTTGAAATAATTTTTTTTCTGTATATACTAATAGGATAGGGTACACAAGGATTCATATCTGCTCACGTTGGCAAATATGCATTCTCAGGTATACACAGACTATGCAAATCCAAAATGGACACACCTATCAAAGTATATGCACATAGGCACAGACACTCACAAATTCAGGGGGGCACGGGATGATGCATGCACATATGTACATACAGAAACAAATTCACATACAAGTGGCAGCATATAACCATGAACAGCATTGCATGAATATGCTCACAGATACCTACACACCACAGTTTGTTCACAGCTCTATGAAGTGACAGAAAGGCGTGGAGCTGTGCAAACATCTTTAAAAGACACCCTTACAGCCATGACCGTCTCAGGCTGAAAAAAAGGGAATACTGAAAAATGCTGTCTGGGAGAACAAAACAGGAGAGTCAAACCATCAAATGTCTGGAACTAAAATAAAGCCAGAGAGTATACCTCAGCCAAAAGCACTGCCAGCAGCTAAGTCAGTCACACAGCAAGAGCAGTCATCCACATACACATATGCTGCAAGAAAAATATCCACCACCTGCCAACTGGCTACTAGCAACCGTGACCTCTGTGTGTGTGTGGCCAGCATGTTGGCACCAGTGTTGGAAGAGGAAGAGGAGTGGAAAAAAAGGAAACAGCAATAGGAAATCAGAAACAACAGAGGTGAAATGGAATCAGTGCTCCCAGTCAAAACATTTGTTTAATAGAAACAGAAGTCTGGAATGTGTGCAATTTATGTTTTACACAGTGAAAGGTCCTGGTCATGTGTGAAACTTCAGCCTTCACGAGTAGCAGGAGGTCCCGTGTGTATAAAGCACATTGCTCCACTTAGTACACATCAGATGTCTTGAAAATGCCAAACAATGAAACAGGTGGCTAATTGGCTTCCATTCTTTCAGTTCGTACAACAAGAAGAAATTTGGTCAAATGGTGAGAATAGGATGCTCAGTCAGGTCTCCTGGCTGGTGTTCTTAGGCTCTCTCTCTCTGAAGTGTTGTGTGATCTTGGGCAATTCACACTCTTCGTGTCTATGTCTGCTATGTGTAAAACAAGGATGGTAATGCCTCTTTACCTCTTAGGAGTGCAGGAAGATTGAAAGAATGGATGTAGCACTCTGTGAGATTCATGAAAGATACGAAGCAGAGGAAAGCTGAATTGCAAATTAAATTCCTGAAATATGCCTCTGAGTCAGACACAGTGTTGCAGGGTAGGCCTGAGTGACACTAGCATTTCCTGGCAGTCAAATTCCATTTTCATGCTGACTCCACATCTGTGTCACCTGTATTTTTTTAGGATAGTTTTCAGTAAGTTACAATATTTTTTCCTAGTGCCGTACAATTACTGTATGGCATCCTTACACCTAAACTTTACTTCCAGAAATACACAAGTAGTTGAAAAAAGAAAATTTGACCTTCTTAATTTCAGTATTTTCATACTTGCTCTTCATAGCTAATAGCTATTTTTACTCTATTGTTCTCACCTGTTGCCTTCTCAACACTTTTCTTTACAAGCCTGAAAAAAATCATCTAATAAGTTAACTGCTTATGTATTCTTCCCTAGGGGACAAATGGGGAGCTCATCTACTAATCTATTCTTATTTAAGGTAGTATGAGTTTTTGCATTAACTTGATTTAATGGTGAGTTGCCTTTGCTCTCAGCTTATAAGGATTTGTTACAAACCACCATAGTGGGAATCCTTTTAACCATGCCAGGCTGCATGCTTTGGCTTCTCCCCTGTCCTGAGACCTAGGTTTAAGTCAGTCAGGTCACTTATCCATTGAGATACCCACCTGGACAAGTGTGGGTTTAGCCAGAAATTCAATGCAAGACCTAAGAACACAGATTAATTTCTGCTGAGACAATAAGCACAGAAGGTTTTGCTTCCAAGACATTAATGTATTTTTAAGGAAAAAAAAAATCATCAAAAAGTTCCAAACCAGGAATATACCATTTTTTATTTTTTTTTTTTTTATCCATGTGAATTCACCTCCTGGACTAAATGTAGAACTACTCAGAATCTCTCCATGAGACATTTTCTATAAGGGTCGTTCTAGAAAACTAAATACATGCAGGTAGTTGTTGGATTTGACAATGTGTGTTTAAAAAAATAAAGAGGATGAGGCACTTTAGTGGGGTGGCATGTTGTTTGGCATAACTGGATTTTGTATTGGAATGTATTTGGTCTTGAATTTTTTGTCCTCATAAGATACTTCACCATAGTGCATCATAGCCCATTTGGAGCTGAATGGACTTGATTCTTCTGAGGAGATGCTTTCCTGGGTGAGTGACCTGCTTTGCCCATGTTTTGAGCCTGCCAGATAGGAGAATTCCCATTCAGAAGCCATGTGCTGAAAACAAATATATATTACCTCAGGCTTGTTGCCATGTTCATATGGTTACATGGGTTTTGGATAGAGCTGGCTGCCATCTGGCTTGTGTGAAGGATGGTAGAGTAAAATCCCAACTGTCTGCACCTATTCATTGGGACATACCAAACATCTGGTTAGAGAAACAAGTTGTAATTCACTGCTTAGTAAACTTGCTTCATCATTTTTCAGTTTCACTTTTGACTTGTGTATTGGCATGTTACATCCTGCATTTACATGGTATTTTCATAGCTACAGTGTTCATCTCATGCCTTTCATTAAGGTAGATAAAACACTGTGAAAATAAATAAAAAACTGTACAGCTGCTTAGGATTCTTTCATTAAATTCTTAGAATAAAAAGTAGCTTTACAACCAGTTGAGAATATTCATGAAGAAATGCTGGTTTGATTAGAAAAGAATTTAGGTGAAAAGTGATAAATCAAAAACTGTAACACCACCAAAATAGTTCAGGAGAAATTTCTTTTTTTCTGTAAAAGCTTGAATATCTGATTTATTTTTTGTATATACATATTCCTCTACTTGGATTTTCAGCAAAATAAATAAAGTGCTCAGAGGAAAAAAAACCTCCTCTAAATTGTTGCTGGTCAAAACCTGATCACTAAAATAACTATCTAAGGCAGGAAATGCTTGGAGAAGTTGCTCATTAATATGAACTTATGTCTCTTAACCAGTTTATTATATTTGAGCCCATTTAGGTAGAGCGTGTAAAGCTGCACTGAAGTTAAACATTGTAAATAACTCTAAATCCAAGAGCATCTGCCTGACTTTTGAGGCATTTGAGCCTGGAAGAAAGTACACTGGTTAAGGCTTAGATCTTGGTCAGGATCTATGATCAGTGATCATGATTAGCTTTATTAATTATTTGCCTTTGTTCTTAGGTTACTTCTCAGTACATTCATTAGTTTTTCAAGCAAGTTGGATAGGCTTGATCTGAGAGTCTTATTGTCCTGTTTTAAACAAAGATTTTTACTTGCTTGAACAGAACCCTGGATCATGGCATGTCCCTCTGAAGTCAAAATATTCTCTCCCGGATAAAGGGGCCTGTCACAAACAAATTTTTGCAGGAGGATATTTTAGACTCCCTTTGGACGTAACCTGTGATTTCTGAAGTTAAAGAACTTAGTATTTGTGCAAATGGAAGGCAAATGGTCCTAGAAATGTAGCATATAGGAATGAGGTTGTATCACTGGTGACTCGTGGAGTCTTTAATACACTACCCTGCTGCTGAGGAGCTGAAGTTTAAGTCCTGCAGCACATTTCCCAAAGGCCCTTTCCAGGGCCCTTCTGCTGCCCTGCCAGGTGGTAAATGCGGTTCCAATCAGTCATCAAAGTGGCTTCCTGATGAAAATGCCAGAATTATTTGTATCTGAGTGGAACTGGCAGACAGCAGGAGAGTTGCCAGCTTCATTTTGGATTTAAACGTCTTGGGCTCAGTTCTGCTTCTGATTTTCAGACATGGCTGCTTCCCAGCTGGAGACATCCCCCATCAATCATCTTGGCCTGAGTGTGCAAGATGACATTTTAGAAGGCTAGTTCAGTGCCTCCCATCTTTTTTTCCAGAGTGGGCATGGGGTGTTTGCTGGCAAGACTGGAGAGGCACACAGAAATACAGTACCTTGCACAGAGAAGCCACTGGGGCCTTACAGTACACATAATAGCTGTCTCAGTACCAACATAGTTGGTTCGGTAGTATGTGTTTTAACTAAGAATTTTAACTAATTTATTGACAATTCATCTTGAACCTCCTTTCCCGCTCCTTGTGAGGATTGTGCTAATGACAGGATACTGGTCTGGTACCACATGGTGACAGAAGGTTGAAAGACTTTGTTCTCTAACAAAAGTGAGATCAGTTCCAGTCTATTCGATTCCAGATATCACTTCCAGGCTGTTGTAACCATGATAGTGGTGAATTTGAAAGGCAGAAAGGGCTGAGCATCCTGCTTAGAGCTTCCTGGAGATTTAGAAAGGAATTAGCTTGAGTTATAAATTTGAGGATTTTCCAGAATTATGGATTCTCTGGCTCGTAGCAGAGACACATTTAACTACTTGGTGATAGTTACGGTGGAGAGCCAGTTAGGATGAAATAAAGAGCCACTCTTTCTTAGAAAAAGCTGTTTTGCAGTCTCTGAACTGAATCCTAACTCTCAGTGTTTGTGCTGAAAAAATGCTGAGATAATTGTATTTCTTACTATTGTGGTTTTGTTTGGTTGGTTGAGTTTTTTTGTTTTTGTTGGAGAGGTATCATTTGTCCCTGAAAAAGCTAGATTTCAGCTGTGCATGTTTATTCCATGCTGTTGTTAAAATGCAGAGAAGTTCTTCATGTTGCTCTAGATAGTGTATCTAAGGCATAAGCAATTAAAGCTGGGATGAAAAATGTCTGATGAGGCAGCGCATAAAACAACCAAGCCCAAGGAGAAGGCTTATCCCGAGGTTCATATGTCAGTCCATTTTACCAAAAAATCTAGACTCTGGGAAGCAGGTCAATATTCCAAGTGTACAATTCCATTTTCCTGTGTCCTTTCCTGGAAGTGAATGGGAGATACAGAACAATTAAGTGAAATATTGTGATTGCCATCAGTGAAGTTCAACATTTGTTTAAACAGTCTGAGGCACTGGGTCTATGTGTGCTGGTGGACAGACTAAAGTTGAAATTTTTATTTTTATTCCTTAAACAAATTGAAAAAATCAAAAGGATCTGATTTAATTCAGAACAGATGCCTCTTCCTCACACCTAAGGAAACTACATTGTGCAATCAATATATCAGTGAACACAGTTTCAGAGGGAAGGCTCTGAAGGTCCTTTCCTTGTTTGTGGTATGCTGCATGTAGCCCTGATAAAGATATTAGACAAGACTGTATTTCTTCGAGTTCTGCCATATACTCAATGTTTAACCTCATGGAAGTCACTTAATCTTTTCATCCTTCTGTTCTCCAGGCACTGAATCTTTTCCTTGCTCACTGAGATGGCTAACTCTGGAGAGCAGCAAGGGTTTTGTTTAGCACCAAACACACCATGAATTTTTGGATGCCAGAGGAATAAAATTGTAATCCATTCTTCTGAACAGCTTGTAGGTGAAGCATATCGTTTTATTTGGTGCTCTAACTTACATGATCACTTTCTGTCTAGGGAGCTTTATTCTTCCACTGGCTATAGAAAGCCTGAGAATATGAACTGACTAGTTTGAATTTTGGCTTTGTTCATACCTCCTGTAGTTCTTATGAATTCTGAAAAGTCGGTTGTACTCAATGGAGTCTACTCAGCATTGCAAAGATTTTCCTCTCTGCCTATGCTCAGTTTTGCTTATATGCTCATTTCACTCGACCAGTGACCACCCGCCTCTGTTTGATTTTTGAAGGTGAATTGAATCTTGATATATAGTCTTTCCAACACCGGGCCACCCACTTACCCCGGGTCCTTTAAAACAAACAGATAAAACATCTAAGTTCTTTGTTCACCCCCAGCTTTGCTGGTATTATTTTACAACCATAATCTTGTTTAATACCTGATAATTAGCAGTAATAGATTTTTAACTTCTGCAGCTGTCAAAACCACACATCTCTAACAAAAGCATAAGGAATATTAGATAACCAGGCAGTAGATATCCAGTCTGTCGTAGCTAAGAAAAATACCTTCATGATGTAACTCACATAACTTTGGGTTTTGTTACTGATCAAATTCAAGTGTGTGGTTTTTTTGTTGTTTGTTTTTTTTTTTTTTTTTTAATTATATCAGTCCTAGAAACATCTAACAAAGGCATCAAGGCAGACAGCTTCAAAAAGGAAAAGGACACTTCTCTGCATTGTGCCTTTTCTTTTAAAGAAGATCCAAGGAGGGCAGAGGAAACTATAAAGCAGTCACCACTAGAAACATGACACATAGCCTTTATTTTACTGTCCTATTTGTCACATGCCGATACTCAAAATGTGTGATGTTATAAAGATCTTGGAAACAGGCTGCAAACCCTACAGCTCTTGTACCATTTTAGATCACCGCCCCCACAGCTGGATCCCAGATCATAACAGAACAAAAGCCCTTTCCACACATTCACTGTGCCTGCAGCACAGCTATGTTCTAGTTAACGACTTTGGAAGTTATATTGTCTGTGCTTCACACATGGCATGGACTCTAGTCTTAGTTTTTCAGCTAATGTATGGTACAATTTTAGCTGTGTCACTGGATTTTAGCAGAAGATAGCATAACAAGAAAGTGTGAATAAAGACATCATCTCTAACGTTTTAGGGTGTCCATCAAATATAATTCTGTGATGCAGGATAACACAGGAATAATTAAAGAAACCTATCTTGACAGGGAATTTGTAATTACCCACATATCATGAGACAAGTTTATGCAAGCCCAGGAAAACACAGGTTGCATGAAGATGGATCTATTTTTGTCCATGTTGCCAGATCCAGTTAGCAACATTCTTTATGAACATGGAACATGCTTAGAACAAAACTAGTTGGAAACAAGGACGTTAGTGTTACCAAAGTGTCCTGATTTTGGCTGGGATAGAGTTAGTTTTCTTTCCAGTGGCTGGTACATTGCTGTGCTTTGGATTTGGTATGAGAATAATGTTGAGAACACACTGATGTAACCAGTGCTAGTGAGGCCACATCTTGAGTACTGTGTTCAGTTTGGGGCACCTCAATACAATAAAGACATTGAGGTTCTGGACCATGTCCAAAGAAGGGTAATGAAGCTGGTGAGGTGCTTGGAGAACATCTTATGAGAGGCAGCTGAGAGAACTGGGGTTGTTTAGCCTGGAGAAAAGGGAGATCAAGCGATATCTTACTGCTTTCTACAAGTACCTAAAAGGAGGTTGTAGAGAGGTGGGAGCCTGTCTCATCTCCCAAGTAACAAGTGATAAGACAAGAGGAAATGGCCCCAAGTTGCACCCGGGGAGGTTTAGGTTGGATATTAGGAAACACAAAAGTGTTGTCAAGCACTGGAACAGGCTGCCCAGGGAAGTGTAAAAGCCATGTAGATACAGTGCTGAGGGACATCGTTTAGTGGTGGACTTGGCAGTGTTAGGTTAATGGCTGGACTTGAAGAGCCTAAAGGTCTTTTACAACCAAAATGATTCTGTGATTCTATGTGATATTTTAGTTATTGCTAACTAGTGCTTATCCTAAGTCATGGACTTTTCAGTTTCCCATGCTCTGGCAGCAAGGAGGTGCACAAAAGGCTGAGAAGGTTCATGGCCATAGCAGCTGACCCAAGCTAGCCAAACAGATATTCCATTCCATAGGATCTCATGTTCAGTATATTAACTGGAGGGTGTTGACTGGGAGGGGCTGATTGCTGCTTGGGGCCTGGCTGGGCATTGGGCAGCAGGTGGTGAGCAACTGCATTGTGCCTCATTGATCTTTCTTGGGTTTTATTTCTCTCTGTCTTTGTTATCTCCCTTTTTCTTACTCTTGTTATTATTAGAATATTTTATTCCAGTTATTAAACTGTTCTTATCTCAACACACGACTTTCACCTTTAAAAAATTTTTCTCCTGATTCTTCTCCCCACCCTAGCTGTGCATGGGGAACGAGCAAGTGAGTGGTTGCGTGGTGCTTAGTTGCCAGCTGGGGTTAAGCCACAGTATGAAGTTAGAAATGAAAGAAAGTTAAAATAGGTCAACGTGATTTTAAACAGGATTCCATATCAAGTGTTTTCTAATTAACATGGCTGACTACAATGTATGGATGTTTCATTCCCATGATTAAAGTTTATTACAAATGGATTTTTTTGTGAACAATTTTAAAGAGACTATAGAGAGACTACATGATGGCAAACCAAGGAGGCACCAGAAAGACTGGGTCAACAGTGTGTTGTCTTATTGAGTGTTCTAAGACATATGCAAGAAAGATTTTCTGTGGCCAAAATGCATAGAACATATCTCAGTAGATAACATCCTGCAAGAATTTGTTTCAAGAAGGGTGGAGGTGACAGATGGTTGTGTATTGTTGAAGTGTTGGGGTTTAAAAACCCAGGCCTGAATGAAGGTGGGCGTATGGACGATGTCCACAGCCAGGCAAGAAAGACCCTCCTGATTGGTTTTCACCCAGGGTCTGGCCAGCCTTGGGTGGGAACTGATAACGAGATCACCACCATGTGCCCTCACCTTCCACATTAACTTGGAGGTGGGACAAGAAGCCAACTATATAAGAACTTACTCTAGTGGTAGTGGAGTTGGGGGTTGTTGTGTCTGTTTGCATAGTAGATGTGCTCTGTGGAGTTTCTGGTTGTCAAAAGGGCTTCCCAGACTGTCTAGCAAGTGGACTTCCAAGTATGGTAGGGAGAAAGATGTGTCCCTGCTATGTAATTTGACTCATGGCTTGGCTAATTCCACCTTCTGTGGCTTGGAACCTTGGCCAGTTCATCATATCCTGTGCAGTAAGTGAGTATATTAATTTATTCCTCCCTCTGGTGGTGTGGCACCTTGGATTGTTTGTGTATGATTTAAGAGCAGAAGGAAGAATTTGGCTGTTAGTCTGCTCATTAATGATAGTATCTTTTTGTACCAGACAAGTGGTCAGCAGAAGAGTTGCATAGCCCTTTGCTATTGAATCATGCTTGGATGTTACTGGCAAAGGAATACTGAGTTGAGCACTCGGTGACAGTATGTTTAGCTGTGTGGCTTTTAACTTGCCTTTGACTTATCTTGAGGGCTCTGTTTCCATTTTGCTTGGAAATTTCTTCTACAGCTTGCTGTGTCCAGTTCAATAGACTTTAGGGATGGTAAAAGTGGTTGCCTTGCAAGTTTTCCTTTAGAGAAGTCAATGTGTATTTGCTAGTAGTCCAGCTTCTGGATGAAACTTAATGGACTAGACTCCAGATAACTTTTCCACCATTTCAAGTGAACACACTGCAATTACAGATAGGGTTTCTTATAGTGTTAGTTTAATCCATAGTTTAGATTTGGTACTGCCTAAACAATTTATCTTTTTCTTTAGTATTTCAAAACTAGAATGCCTAAATTTTTTTGGCCTTCACATGAAGGAGTCACAGGAAGGGCATAGGAACTTTTGATTGTTCCTGTGTCAAAGCATTTACTCTGATTGATCAGTCCATAATAGAATCCATCCAAATTAAAGCTAGTTCATGGGAAGACACCATTCTGAATCTAAGAATAACTTGAGGAACAAATAAATCTGTGATGTCCTAATTTCAATGTCTGCATAGGAGTGGTTGCCACTTTCAAACCTGGACAGAGTAACATCCCTATACAAAGCAGACAGGGATTACATGCTTTTTGATGTTGGTATGTGACATAAACTGTTATGTTTTTTAGTAAAATATTACCCAAATTTATGAATGGATTGTTACCTAAGGATCTCAAAGCTTCCCACACGTATTAAACTTGTCTTGCTCCAGGCTATAATACCAACTGTGTAATGAGATGGTTGGCACAAATAAGTAAAGTAATGGCTAAAGTAAATAACTGAAATGTTACTAAATGAGTAAATGAGGGCACAGATGGTATAACTCCACTTTGAACTGTGACAAAATGTAGCTTATGAAAGATATAGTATGACGTGTCCTCTTTTCCCATATAATTATATCTACCTCCTCAGAGTCTTTAAAGGATTTAATTTAATTGGACAGAAAATCACTACAATTGTCCCTGCTCCTTCTTACCTTTAGCACAGCACTGTGTCCATGAAGCAGGAGTTCCTACAGGCACAAGATGTGTGAATGCCACACACAATAGAGTGAAAGCCCAAAGACTGTCCTTGGTGAAGTCTTGCATGTCAGTTATAGAACTGAGATTAAAATTCACAGCTTGGTATCATCAGCTCATTCAGTAACAAACTATGCTTAATTTGACAATCTTTTTTCAGCTGACTATCAAGCAGATTTGTGTTCTGGAAAAAAAATTGCTTTAGATTCATCTCTCTACTGATATGTGAAGCTGTATTCATGCTTCAAAAAATTTAAATGTTCTTTTTTGTTCCTGTAAAATGAAGGTTCTATTCTTCAGAATACAATTCCCTTAAATTTTGAAATATTCCTTAATTTTATTTTTATATGAAGAAAACAATTATTATTTGTCAAATCTAACCACAACATTTTGTTTTGGATCAAAGTTGACACTAGCTTGAAGTGGTGCTTCCTTTCCACTTTACAATAACCAAATGTGTTGGTTTGTGACTGACCTGTGAGAAATTTGGTTTTGATGCTTAGAAATACCACTACCAATGAAATTTTACTGCAGTCTCAGTTCTAATCTCCTGTCCTCTCCTGTACACACTAGCCCATGCATTTCCTCATGTATTTCATATGACAAATTCTGTGATGTTCATCAGATTTTGTGATAGCCCTCAATTAGAAAAGCATGGTTTCAAGGAGCATAAAGAGGCCATGTAATGTGGAATGTGAAAGCTGTTTTGAAATGTCAGATTTCAGGCCTGTGAGTAAGAATTTGATTTTGAATCATTTATCTTTTAGGAAGCTTTTTGCTCAGATCTTGGAAGTTCTCATGCTAGATCCATGCTACACACTGTGTGTGCAAATTGATGGCACAGTAGGAAGATTATGCTTTTGAAAAAATATTTTCCTCTGATTAAAACCCTCTTAGGAAGTGATATCCATTGCTGCCAATGTAAACACTCACCTAGTGTCCCTGCCAGCAACAATTTATTTTTATTTTTTTCAAAAAAAACCCAAGATACTGAAACACATACAAGAACCATGGTGCGTGGTGAAAGCGTGAAGGGCACACAAGGAAGCTCCACTTACATAAGAAAATGGAAAAATCTAGAAAACTTGTTATCAAGGAGTGATATATATGATGACTTCTCTATCTATTGAAGCAGTGTTTAGAAAGCTTGTCTTAAATCAGTACACCATATGACAATAACTGTTGAATTTGCCTCAAGAAGCAGCCTTAGCCCTCTTGAGTTCCCCATGCCAACAGGCTAAAAGGGGTTAAATTACACTCACACGTGGAAGGGGATAATTTATCATTCATTCACTTACTTAATGTACCTTAAAAGAGAATTTACCTGCTGTTGTAAGGGAGGCAGTTGCAAAGCTGAAAATCATAATCCAGGGCAGAGTGTAGACATCACTGAAATCAATAGTTTTGCCATCTGATTATAAAGTGGTCACCAGTGCTGTACTATGCAGTCACATGATTTTCTGAAAAGTTCCTAGCACTGGTTAATTCCTGTGGATGACAGTGAATAAGTCTTCCTTTTAGGAAAGTAGAGGTTTAGTGTATCAGTAATATTGCAGACCCTGTCATTATGGGACTGCTTTTCCAGCCAGCTTGCCACTGGCTGCTACTCGTTGTAGCTACTGAAAAAATGGTGGTATGGTCTGCTGAAAAGAAACGTTTTTTCACAAATATTTTTATGAAAAAAGATTTTTTTTTTTGTCAAGCCATACAGCTGCAAATGTTCTGATTGAAAAAGATGACTTTATGAAATACGTTGTTCATCTCCAGATGCATTCTGGCTGTAGAAACATCAGCTTCCTAATGATTTAATATCAACAATAGTAACTTCCTACAAGGTTAATGTTGTTAGGCCTTTCTAAAGGTAATGCAGCTGGCTGCCCCTTTGTCTCATTTCATGTCTTTCTGAGTGCATCTCTCAACTGTTTGTTAATGACTTTATAACTTTCTCAACTGAATCTTTTATTATCTTTTTCCCCCTCTTCTTGCACATAAACTACTTTACTCTAAATAACAGCTAACATGTGACATGCTGGGGTTTGAACCCCAAGCCCCAAGTTAAGGTTGACATATGGGTGATTCCCACAGCCCTTCATAAAGAGGTGGTGAGTTTGCCTTAGAGCTTCCCCCCAGGGTGTGGCCAGCCCTGCAGGGAGAGCCAGAAGGGAAATGAGCCCCAGGTGTCCCACATTGAGTTGACAAAGGTCAGGTGTCTGCTTGGGGATAAAAGCTGGGACCACTTGCAGGGAGTCAGGAGTGTCTGTCTGTGGAGTGCACTCCACAGAGCTGCCTGGTTCAGGGCAGACCTCCTGACTCTCCTGGAGCTGGGCCCCGGTCTGTTTAGACCTTTGTGAACACGGGCTGATCGGGTGAGAGTTGCCATATGGGCACCTTTCTCTTATGTGTTTAACTTGCTGGTCTGGCTGTTTCCCATGCCAACTGTGGGCAACCTCGGGTCTCTGTTTGTACCACCTGTTGTGGACTGAGTCATGTCTTTTGTGGGATTGTTGGGGGTGGTGTCAATTATGTACCAGCTGGTTGACCTGTTTGTACCCCCAGCGATCATTCATGGAATGTCCTTCTTGTCTACAATACAGTCTGTGTATTGGTTCATCTTCCTGCTGGCTCTATAATTTCTGTTGGGCCTGGTCATTGACAGAACAACATGTTGTATTGAGTTTGGTCTGTGTAGTTCAATATCCATCATTCTTTCCTCAGAAACTGTATCAATGAGAACTGGTAAGGCAGCCTGCATAAAACAGCTTGTTTAATAATAGGAACAATTCATTAGAGGGAAAGAATTTTAAAGCACCAAGCAGGTGGCACCCAAACTGCTGTACTTGCCTTTGTGCTGACACTTGCACTTATGTGGCTGCACAGGGAGCTGAATCAGGAAACTTGGTGAAAGCTTCCTTTTGCAGGAGTGTGTTGGTTTTATGGTTGGATTAGTTCACTGACCCAAATTACTGTGCAACCACACAAGCATCCCTCTCGATGGCAGCCCACGCTTCAGTCAGTTTAGTTTGCTCACTTCACCTCAGCTTAAGTAGTTGGTGAACATCAGAAATAGCGTTTTCAAGTTAGCTTATCTGTAGTTTTGGAAGATGTTGTTATTTCTTGTTCTGTTTTGAGTTTGAGTCCATTCACATGTATCAGTGGACACTTTCTTGCCTTTGCTCAGCCTCCAGCTCTGGAGATCGTGTCTAGGTACTTGTAATGGATTTTATGCACTGGGCAGGAGATCCCATGTTTTAAACAGTTTTGCAAGTGTAAATTATTGAGATGAATTCAGAACCTGGGTAACTAAACTGTGAACAGCTGAATTTGCATTGCAGTGAAAAACTGCAAAGGCCCTTGTTGCTAACGTAGTATCAAGGTTTTTTGCACCAGTACTGGTGAAGAATACTATCCATAAGAATCACTGCTTCATCAACTCCAGTTGAACAAAGCTGGATAAGGCTTCATTAGATAGACCTGCTGGATAGAAATGAGTGCAATGTATCTATTGCTTTGGTGTTGACATGCATTACAAACAGTTCTTCAGGCAGCTGTCACACAATAAAATCTTAGTAATGTGAAGTTTGGTTCTTTTTCAACAATGTTTTATATGATTCACACAGAAGGTGCTGTGCTTTGTTACAATCAAAATCTTTTTTGGAGAGAAAGGGAATACACCATCTAGATGGAGTTTATAATGTATTGTTAGACAATTAATACTGTAACAATCTAATAGACCAGTTATGGTAACATACACTCAGGGTGCAAATTAATGTAGGAAAATAATACAGCTGAAATTACTATACAGAAGAGAACTTTTCCTGATACTACTGGATCAATTTCTAAGACAGGGCTATTTTTCTCCTTAAGAGATTGTGTTGAGGATTGGTAGGTGGTTGCTTTTAGGAAACAGGATGACAAATTGCACACTGTAGGGGAAAAATGGCTAATGATATCAGGAATGCATGCTTGTATTTGGTTCCATGAGAGCTAGATGGTCTGGACATTTATCATGGATCCCATGAATGTATTACATAGCTTCCATGAAATAGTTTGACATCAACTGAAAGGAGCCACATATTAAAAAGAAATAGTAGTACGTTCAGTTCATTAAAATCTCCTATATGTAAAGTTATGAAGGTCTCCATGAAATTTCAGTAGCTAAGTGTAGACTGCTGGGCAAGGACCCTTCTGTAAATGCAGGCAGGGCAGACTACTCCCTGATTTGCTAAGAAATCTGTAGAACTCATGTCACCTATGAGAAAGAAGAAAAACAGGGACGAAGGAGGGGGGGGGAATAAAAACAAACTTGAAATGAGTTGAATGATACATCATCTTGACTTCTCTTAGAGTAGTAGTTCTCATCTATTTCCACTGCACGTTTTGGTCAAATGTTATATGTAGACTTTATATGAAAATTCATATCCATGAATCCAAAATGTTCAAAGAGGTGCAGAAATTTTATCACTGTTAAAGGAGGGAAAAACTGAGGCAGAGGGAGTTGACAAGAATTATCCATGGTCATCCTACAGGCGATTATCTGATTGAAAACAGGAAGAAGCCTTGGCCCCAATCCATTGTTAAAGGCATAGGGCTACACTGACCAACTCCACCCTTCTCACACTTTCCCCCCATTCCACCACCAAAAATAACAGTTTCAGGTCTTCTGCTCCCTTGCTATAAAGAAAGAAAGAGTTGTTTTGACTTCTGGGAGCCTGTTAATTACCCTACTGGAGTTCCATTATCTTGCAGAACACAATTCATGTCAAATAACCTTTTTGTCTGTTACAACACACATTTTCAGTGACCACACTGTCAGAACTGGAATTTCACTTAATGTGCACCGCTCTTTACTGTTGTCACTTAGTGACTACTCAGCTGTCATATCTTCCATGATCTCTTTTTCTGCACTCATTGGTGACTACTTGCAGAGGTATCACCCAGATATATCACAAACCAAAACTGTTGTCCCTGGAGCTGTAAAAGGATACTTGTTTGGTCATTCTGGTTTGAGATTTTTCAAAATAAACAGGACCATGAAGGCATGCTCAGTGAAAAAGGAGAAAGCATTGGTAATGTCTTTGAAGCAGGATTTGATAGATTTGATCTGTGTAGGGTCTCTTACTGCTTCCAGAAGCAGTTGAGTCTCATTTGTTAGATGCTGGAGCTGGACAAGGGGATATGTCTTCACAGCATCATAAAGTGCTATGCAGGTATACCCAAACTCTGTCTGAAAAATATGACACTCTCTCCAAGATGGGTTGATTAGTCTGGCACTGTGCTGCATGTCGTATCTGGGGTAGCTTGCATAAATCCTTCCCTGAGGATGTGCCCTAGGAGAAATTGTCCTCCAAAATGCTTAATAGTCTCAACTGTCAAGCAGCACTTCCTCTGCTAAATGTTTCACACTTCTCTCCATACATACACTCACCTCCCATTATTAAGATTCTTCCTTGTATATACTCTGCATTTTAAAGAGAGGAACACAATAAACATTTGACTGTAGGCTGCAGACATAAACACAAAATGCAAGACTTACGTTTAAATGAAAATTTTTTCAACATGTCATTGTCTGGGATCAATATAGACAAAGCCAAAACTTTTCAAAAGATCCATGAAGTCACAGCTTCAGAAATTTTGAAGCCTGAAGGGACAATCTAATTTGACCATCGTTCTAACAAAGGCAAATGAATTTAGTTCAGTTGGTTTGTACTGAATCAGTGGGATTCAACCTCAGCCCACTATAGAAATACAGACTTTAACAGAGCCACAATGGTCAGACTTAGTCAAAGGATCAAAATTTCCCCAGAGTTTGAGGATGTGTTCAGGGTATAACAAGACCTGGTCGGAGCATAGGAGCATAAGAACACAGTCAACTTCTCTACATGTTTTCTATTATTTCTGTTTAATTCTTTAATAGAAAATAAAAGCATGACCCCCTTCTGTCCTTAGCTCCAGCTTGTCCCGTCTGTAACAATTGTAGAATCAGAAGGTGTAAGCATTTGTGAAAACTAAAAGCCACTGGGAGAATATGTCTTTTCTGTTGTCCATCACAATTGTTTAAAAATCTGAATTTTTGGATTAAAACATTTCTGACTATTGCCATGCTATGACAGGCCATCAATATTTATTGAGAAGTGGCATCAAAAAGACAAGGAGAATCAAATGTCACAGTGTATTTGTCACAGATAGCTTGAAACTGAAGGGAAATGTATTCTTTTTTCTCTGGAATGAATGCCTATGAGGGCAAATAATAGAAGACTTTAGTGAGCAAAGGAATCCAACTGTCACTACGCAAAGGAACAAAGTCTAACAAATTATTATTTGCTAGAGATTCAGATTTTCTCTTGTGAAATAGATCTGGTGAGGTTTTTTTCCTTTTATATGCACTTGCATGTATTACTGGGCTGAATAGAGCTGTAGACACAAATTGATTAAAAATTACTAGATGTAAGCTGATGTGTAATGATCAGAGACATATGCATTCTCAGAATACTTTTTGTTATTAATACTTGCTTACTATTAATAGCTTGTGCACATGAAGGTGCTTGAAAGAACCTGAGCCTTTACTTGGTAGGTTCTGTGAAGGTGTGATCAGTTACAGGCCTTACCTAAAGGAGCAGCTCCAAATTAAATGTGTGGCAATACTAGGGTTTGGGACTGAGAAATTAAGGCAAATGACATATTTTGACAGTTTCCAACCATGCTGTGGCCCATATTGTCACTTAGAAGTTCCAGGCATACTTCATACCAGGAAATAAAAGCACATTGTGACTTATTTGAACAATATGAGGCGTTGCCACATATACCTGAGTATGAGTCAGGTTCTGATGTCCTAGTTCAGGTTTAAAACACTTCCCTCCTTATGACTAACAGTAGAGCCCTTCTGCAAATGGGGAACAGCATGGTACAATGCTCTGGTCACTGAAGCAAGGCTGCAGGGATGGCTTTCTTACCTGGCTCTGCTGAAGACACACTAAATAAACTTGATTACATTAGTTTTGTTGTCTTGCTTAATCAATAAGTTCCCGAGACCTCTGTTATTTTATTTCTGTAGTATCTAATGCAAAGGGTGTTCTTATCTTAGCCTTCTAATGTTTCTTTCAATTATATAAGTCGTCTTGTCTATCTATGAGTAGTCCATATGGGGTTCCACACTCCCTGGATGGTACTTTACCAGGAGAAAATCCAATATATATATTTTTTTTTTTTTTTGCTTTTGTCCAGTCATATATTTAAAAGCAATAATCTTCATTCCAACTTGCTCAAGTGGGGAAATAATTGTCATTTTTATAATTCACTCCATCCTTGGGGAAAAACTGAGTTTCCTACTTAACACCATATTTTAGGAAGAAACATTGTCTCCGTTCTGTGATTCTTTAATTTCTTACAGTGAGCTAGCTAGCAAACAGCAGATCCACGTGGTGTGCTCTTGAGCAGGAGGATATTTATGATAGTAATAGACTTCTTAAGTTAGCAGACAAGGGAAGTAAAACCAGAGCACAAAGAGCTAAGGCATTCTTTTTTAAAATGTGGAGGTAGTTCATAAATATAAATACTTAATATGAATCCTGGAGGATTTTTTGTCATCTTGGATAAATGTACATAAGTAAATACTAGATCCTATTCTGAAAAATACAGCCTAGTTCATCCAGAAAAGACAGTCATCCAGTAGCAATCAGTGGTCTGAATCCAAGGACTGTTATGCAGAGGGTTAGATGAAACAAGTGATCCTTTATGCTTCTAACAACCTGGTGTACATTTTTAGTGTGGTTGGTGTTGTATATATGTACAGAACAGGTAGTCTCTTCTGAAATGTAGAGTTTAACCAAGATATTCAGAAGTAAACAAGCAGGTAGTGAATCTTTCAATGTTTATTTTACATCATCAAATACTAACTGCTGTTCTTTGGGTCTTACAGTAACATGATTTGTAGGATGGGAGAACTGAAACTTTGTGGGATAGAAAGGAACTTAGGAAACTTTCCAGCTTACCTGTATTTGAATAAGAAATGTTTTTTATCTCTGAAAAATTACCAGAGCCAATGATGAGAGAATAGAGACATCTGTTATGGAACATGCTTCCAAATAGTTCTGTTCAAAGCATACCCAAGCTCACTGACTCTGAGGAAAATATTTGTGGAAGGACTCCTCTCAATGTTTCCAGGATTTTATTTACTGTGTAGATTGAAGAGTACTGCAGTATAAACACAGCAGTTTCAGCTAGTGTAACCCAGAATTGTGATTAGTTCAAAACCTCTGTAAGCAGCAAAGTGCCTTGCATAATTTTTCAGAATTGCTAAGTTCACCAAACGCTCAGACTTCAAATCCTTCCCACTCTGTCACCATATCTGGAAGGCCATATGACGTACGCAGACACTTTTCTGCCAAAAAGCTGAATAATGTGGAGCACTTCTCAGAAGTTGTATCAGATCTTCCAGGGTGTACTAATGTGTATCCCCTTAGGATAGGAGAAAGCAATTGTGATGAGGAATACTTAGAGACTTGACCCAGAGAAGAAAATGGACACTTATCCAAAATGAGGCAACTAAACTACAGCATCTGTATTGCTGAATATGACCAAATCAAATAACTGGGATTTTTTTAGCCTAATTATTTTTATTTGGAATTTTTTTCAGAAGACTCTAGTGTTTTTCTGCATAAAGCAGTTGCTTTGGGCTCTACACTACATTGAGTAAAAAGCCTAAGTTTTTTTAAAAAAGTAATTTCTGGTAGGAGACTTTCCTTGGAAAGAAGAGAATCAACTAAAGAAGATGTAGACATAGTAGTTGGTATTTTCTTGGTAGGTAGAAAACACAGGAGTATTATACCAGTCAAATTCTGAAATCACCACTGTCTGAACAAAACCACTGATTTCTCCTTCATCAGTTGTTATAATTGAGATCCAAACAAGGAAACCTACACTTCTCTTGATGTGAAACTGGGTATAGAATGGTAATAAGGAAAGATTTATTATCCATGAAACCAGCAAACAAGTCTGGGTCCCAAACCTGAAGTCAACAGCTTGATGGAAAAATGAGACCTTAATGGACAGGTTTTTACTTAAGAAATTAAAACCATCATAAATGCCTAGCAGGGGTGCTGCTTAAAAAGAACAAATCTCCAAGGACAGCAGAGATGGTGCCAATAATTATTATAGTCAAACAAATGCTAGACAATTGCCTCAGAAAACAACAGAACACACAACTGAGGTACCTGTTAAAAGCCCACGCATTTCAGTTGGTCAGCTGGTGTAGAACTTGAGGTCACAGGAAGAAGGCATTCTTGCTGTTATGGAAAAGGTGGGCTGTATCTTACTATATGGAAGAGAAGTTATGTGTATATGTGCAGTTTAACACACCTTCATAAACTAGATAGAAACCAGTGTTCCTGAAAAGGTTTCTGTGCACTCAGCTGTGGGTACAGTGCAAACAGAAATGATCTGCATGTGGTAAGTACACAGGACAGAATATGAATTGTTCTGTGCATCTAGCCAACAAGCACCACATCTGTATCTAATAACTCTAATCACCCTGTATTTAACTTAAACAAATCTGTGTTACCATGTAAATGATTTACCATTAAAATAAGATCTGGCCATAAATCTTCCACAGAAGAGGAAATTTCTCATGGTGAATTCTATTAATTCTGAATAATTGAATATAATTGCTCTCTGAGGTAATAATTAACATCTTCCCTTTAATTTTTGCCTGCTGGTTATGAAATGGCCAGCAATCTTTCACTGCTTCCTAAAAGCACAGTTGTTCTAGGTAAGGAGAATATTGTGCTGGGAGGTTTTATAACCTGCTATCCTAAGACTCCATACTTGGGTAAAGTGATAATGGTTTTGTGGCTTTTGCCACAAAGTGTGAGCAAGGAAAACAACTGCAACTTATATGGCTTTGTACAAGAAAGCATCAGTGGAAATTTAGTAAGCTGTGCTGCACAGGACTTCAAGCTAGTTTAAAATTCATCTGAGGCATCTTTGCATTGCAATGTTTTTTTGCAGACACTGACAATCAAGATAACTATATGCTAAAGCAGATCTTTAAGATATGCAGATCATCATCGGTCCTACTGAAGTTAATGAAAGCTCAAAGTAGTCATTGTCATCTGCATAGGTGACCTACATTAAAAAAAAAAAAAAATTAAAAACAAGGTGGGTAACGAGTTGGAGCACACACTTCTATAGCTAAAACCACAGATGTACAGTCACCGAGAAATTGGCAGCTTCAGGAATAAGCCTCAATAGAAAGACATAGTTAATCTTAGTTTTATGGTGTGGGAAGCACTTGAATCATGTTCTGCCAAAACCTGTTTCCCCTTTCATCTTTTCTACTATTGGTCTCTCAAGATATTTCATGTAAACAAAGTGGCAAAGGGCCATTCTCAGGATCCTGTATCAAAAGGCTCATGCCCACGTTGCTTTGCTCTTTTCCACCCAAAGCAAAGGATCCTGCATCAAAGTGTCAGCTGGAAACAATCCCTGACTTAAGAATTTCCATACCAAGCCCAGGCACTGCCTGGAAAAGTGTCAGCTGACATGAGCCAGAATTATGCCAGGGAGCATACTAATAATTCAACAGGAGGTTGTATGCTACTGTATGTTTGAGCCTATGTGCTAGCCATGATTAGTTTACTAGCACAGAGATAGTTTCATTATTTACATGTGTTAATAGGGTAAATGTGTTTTAAGAATAGGGTGAGGGTGCCCAAAACGTCTATCTTCATTTTCACTCCTCTCTAAAAGATGCTACTGTATGTTTGAGCCTATGCGTTAGCCATGATTAGTTTACTAGCACAGAGATAGTTTCATTATTTACATGTGTTAATAGGGTAAATGTGTTTTAAGAATATGGTGAGGGTGCCCAAAACATATCTTCATTTTTACTCCTCTAAAAGCTATATGTAGTTCACATGACTACAAATGTAAAACAAAAGGCTTAGGTAAGATCATGAAGGTGATTTGGAAGCTGTATTAGAACCACAGCAGAAGGTACTAGGAAAGCCTTCTGCATTACCATTTTTCAGATATTAACCTGGGTTAGTGAGGAATGGCAAAAGCAATGCCTGCTAATGCAATGATTCAAAGGTATCAATGCATACTAATGGATGGGTAAGCTCCCAGTCCAAGAGGAACTTTCCTGATTTCTCCGATTACTTCATGAGATAACCATGCACAAGCCATTTCACCTCTCAGCTGATAGAGTTGATATTTCCCAACCATTTTAAATTTTGGCAGTGAGAAACCTCTGAAGTGCTAACCAGTGTTAGCTGCTGTGAATGTCTGTGGAGTCTCTGTAATCCCTGATTTGAGTTGCAGAAGAAAGAACTGGATGCTAGATAAAGATATGAACAGTACCAAGAAAGAAAGAGTCATTGTGGCTGCAGGCATTTGTAAAACGTTAAGGGACACAATTTCAATGATTTACAGAGGGCTTTTCACCACCCTTTGCAAAAGGAATGGACTACTTTTGAAGGCTAAGTTGTGTTGGCATAGGACAATCATGAGGTTTTCATTTCAGAGTCATTTGCATGGCAATGATTTGTTTCTTCCATCAAGTCTTCTAAATTATACAGAAACTGAAACAAACTGCAGTAAAAATATGCCCAGGGACATAATGCATTTCAGTAAACAGGCAATGAAAAAAGCTATGTGCATTAACTTTGCAGACAAAATATGGTTTTCAACAGCCTCAGTCTCAAGGACAAGAACCTAAGGAAATGTCATGACATAGATGACTCTGTAAAACCTCTTGCTGCCTCATATTTGAGAATAAAATATATTATTACACTGACAGTCAGGCCTAACTATTAGACTGCAGAAAAACTAAAAG
>NW_008602435.1:64109-66772 GCF_000691845.1 Merops nubicus | reverse complement strand
CTCCCCGCAGCTCCCCGCAGCTCCCCGCAGCCTGGACCGGCCGCGCCCTGACCCCCGCTCTCTGCCCTAGATCATTGAGAAGCGCCGTCGCGACCGCATCAACAACAGCCTGTCCGAGCTCCGGAGGCTGGTGCCCAGCGCCTTTGAGAAGCAGGTAGCGCCCGGTGCCCCTCTGCACCGCCTCCCCCTGTTCCCCGCGAGAAGGGTCGCCCCTCTCCCGCGGCTCTGTTCTGCCTTAAAACGTCCCGTGCTTCCCCTTCTCTCCTAGGGATCAGCCAAGCTGGAAAAAGCAGAGATTCTGCAGATGACCGTCGATCATCTGAAAATGCTGCATACAGCGGGAGGGAAAGGTGGAGTTTCGTGCCTGACAGTGGGTCAGCAGCTCTATGGAGAGGCTGCTGTGAGAGGAGAGCATTCACTAGCGTTTGGTGTGCTGTGGGAGAGCTTGGAGAAAGCAAGGGGAAGCTCTCCTACGTTCCATCAGGAATTTGGGACTTCTGCTTGACAAGATCGGTGGCATGGCTAACGCTGAAACATTTTACTGTGCTCGCTCCGGGTTGTTCTGGGGGAGGGTCATTACGAGTCTCTCCAGCAGTGGGTCTGCATTGTGAAGTGAATTGGCTTTTGGCATCTCGGAAAACACAAGAGTACTTGTTATTCTCAAACATTTCTTTCTCTAACTTTCTGAAAGTTTAGAACAGAAACTAGAAAAAAATTCAGAGTGAAATAAGCAGTGAAGGGAATTAGCAAAAAATGGTGAATTGCACTTTTATTAAAAAAGTACATTCCCTGCAGAAGTGCCCTCTGATGAGTTAGGACTTGTGTTTCTAATGAATTTTGCTGTGCTGTGGTTTTGCTTGCACCGTGGAGACGTGGAAAGAACAAAAGTACTTTCCTTCAGTGGCAGCGTGCGATTTCAGTTTAAAAACGGCAGTCTGTAACTGGTCTTGGGATTCGCAGCATCACAGCACAGATATAAAAGAAAAACTTGTTAGACAAAAAAAGAAGAAAAAAAGAGGAGCTTGGCAGCTAATCTGTGGTTGAGAGTACCAACCACATCCAAGTGAAATATGCTTACGGGGGAGGGTGGAGTGGTGAGGCGACATGTAGACAATGACTAGAAGCCAGTGTCTTAAGCCTCCATTATTTGCTCTTTTCCCTCAGGTTATTTCGACGCGCATGCCTTGGCCATGGACTATCGGAGTCTGGGCTTCCGAGAGTGCCTGGCTGAAGTCGCTCGGTACCTCAGCATTATAGAGGGGCTGGACGCCGCCGATCCCCTGCGCGTCCGGCTCGTCTCTCATCTCAATAACTACGCCTCCCAGCGGGAAGCAGCGAGCAGTGCCCACGCTGGCATCGGACACGTTCCTTGGGGCAGTGCCTTTGGACATCACCCTCACCTCTCTCACCCGCTGCTGCTGGCTCAAAACGGGCACGGTAACACGAGTACTGCGGCATCTTCCACAGAACCGCACCACCAGGCCAGAATTGCCGCCCCACACGCTGACACTTCCTCACTCAGAGTGCCCCCAAATGGCAGCGTCGGACCAGTGCTCCCCGTGGTCACCTCTACTACCAAACTGTCTCCTCCTCTTCTTTCCTCCATGGCATCTCTGTCTGCGTTTCCCTTCTCGTTTGGCTCCTTCCACCTGCTGTCCCCCAACGTGCTGAGCCCATCTGCACCAACGCAGTCCGCGGTGCTTAGCAAACCCTACAGACCCTGGGGGACTGAGATTGGAGCCTTCTAAGAACTAACTCTTTAGGAAGGGTAGGGAGGCCTACAAACCTAGCTGAGCTGGGTTATGCCACACTTAAAGTTGAAGTTCTTAATTACTGGGACAAAGGTACAGCTGCATCTTAACTCAGTTTGTCTAAAGCCTGTCTTATTGGATTGTCCTTTTTTTTCCCTACCTTTTTGTATTAGCAGGGTGGTTTGTTGGTGTTTTTTTTTTTTTTTTTTTTTTTTAAATAGTTGCTGAAGTTGTCCAAAAATAAAATTACAATAGCGGTTGTTAACACTTGTGTTAGATCTGTGCTGAGCATTTCAATCACTTTTGTAAACAGTTTGTTTCAAATGTTTCCTTTTTCCCTGAGTACGTCAGACTGTCTTTTTACAGAGTTATCAACTATTCTTGTTAGCAACAGCCTGGTTTAGTTATTAATTTCTCCAAGACCACTCTTCTCAGCATTAACAAGCTGGTTTTTTTGTTAGTATTTTGACATTGAGGCATTCTATAAATAACTACTCTTTTTGTAAACTATATTCGAGTCTTCTGTTTCTGGACAAAGTGTTGACATATCAGATGGACCGGCTTGGCCAGCTTTATCTAAGAGCCCGATTTCTGTTCTGTGGTGGTTTTGGTATATTGGGTCTCTAGTCCCTAGTGGGTGCCTGCTCGCGTGTCTGAGCTGCTGTGCTGTTTCTCCCACGGCGAGGAGCAGCAGGAGCTGCAGGGCGCTGCGGGGCGGGTGCTGCACCGTGCCACTGGTGAGCCGGGCTGTGGGGGCGTGCGGGGGGAAAACGGGGTCACCTGCAGGAGTTGTCTGCATGAGCTGGTCGTACTCCTGCTCGTGTCATAGGGCCGGGTTCTGCTGTGAGTCACAGCAGGGTAATTGTGCTGGTACCCTGTATCCTCGGCTAGCTGAGACGAGGCTCTTTCCCC
>NW_008602435.1:62882-64078 GCF_000691845.1 Merops nubicus | reverse complement strand
CGATCTGAGACGAGGCTCTATCCCCCGGCCAGCTTCGGGGTGCCCCTGGCAGGGGCGAGGCTGGCGCGGCGCAGCGGGACCCCCCTGGGCGCGCAGCTTGGCGGCCTAACAGACGTGTCCCAGCGGATTGGTTTCTCTGCTGCATCGCAGGTGCTGTTCTGTGCCACTCCTCGTGTTGTAAGGGCTCTGCTGCAGTCTTGGGTGCTTCAGAGTGGGCGTGTACACGTATATTTTGGTTGATTTCCTGAGAATCTTAATCTGAACAGGCTTATCTAATGAGTTCCGCTGGATGGGAGTTGACCGCTCTTGTATTTGTGTTGTGGCTAAATAAAGGAGAAAGAAAACAGTATTTTAAATTACATGCTTGTCTGATATATATCAGTGGAGAATTCTGTGCCTCTGGGTATCACAGGAGATGTTGAGCCACTGCTGTGTAGTCCTGATGTGGACATTTGTATTTACTTTTTTTCTCAAATATTGTGCCATGCTTAGCACCACTAGCAGAGTACAGAAAGAACCACAGTGCCTCAGAGTAACAGTCGAGGGAAGGAAAATGTAGGGTTCATTCTGCACATCACTTTTTCTTGCCTGGCAGTGTGTGGGCAGACAGCAAAGACAGCAGGGTTACTCCTAAAGAAGAGATTGTGGCTGCACTGCACCTGAATATTTTTACAGATTTGTATTAATGTTAAAAAGCTAGCATCTTTACGAATGCATAGTCCTTTCCTGACTTAACTCACTAAGTCCTTATCTGTCCTATAGCTCTGGGACAAAGTTTTGTACGTAACAGTCTGGTTTAGCTCACGTTCAGTGCTTTTGTGCAGAACATGTCCAGGGGCTCCCAACTGCTCCTGTGTTTGTTACAGAGCAGTATTACGAGCATCTTAACACTTTTTCTTGAAGTGACAACCTGACAGGCTTACACGTAGATAGAAGGTTTTCTCCAGATGCAACCCATCCTACCTGCAGAACAGAAATTAATTCCGCTCTTCTGCTGGAAGTACTTCACTTCTTTCCTAGGCATTTGAATTTCTAGTATGCTTGTGGTGGTAAATGGCACATCCTCGTCTGGATTTAGCTCTGCCAGAATAGCAGAAAGAGCTCAGCCCTGTGGGAAATGAGGGCTTTGTTTAAAAAGGGGCTCTCAGGCCAATTAAGGAGTGGCATCGATGAGAGGCTTTCTTAGAAGAAGGATT
>NW_008602435.1:26505-62851 GCF_000691845.1 Merops nubicus | reverse complement strand
AGTGGGAGGGCATTCAAGTGGTAACCTTGTTTTACCTTTCCTCGTTAGGCTGTAGGAGACCACTGCTAGAAATGAACTGCGGTACACTGGGAGCCAGAGATACACGGATGTTACTGTGGAGAGATCCTAGAGCGTAGTATTTCACCTACAAATGTGAAATAAGAGGCTGTAAAATTCCAAACCCAGTTTCCTTTTCACAGCATGTACTGTCTCCTGTTTAATTATGCTCTGCCCTGTCCCTAATAGGTTTTGTACCAAATTAACAACTCCTACCTAGAAGATTGCTATAGTGCATGCAACTATTCTTTCGGCCCTTTAATAAATGGCAATGCTTCTCAGCCTTCTAATGGTTATTTCATTGACATTCAAATGACTTTGCCTGCCTCTAAATAGCTGGCTCTTTTGTGTAGAAAGACCCCTATAATTATTTTTGTCCCACTGTCCTACTCCTGAATGACCTCAGAAGCAGAGAGAGCAATAAAGGTTTAGCTGCTGGTATTTGTCTCTATAAACACTGTCTTCTTTTTCCTTTACCAGTAGCAAAGGTATTAATGAGCAGTACTCATTTTAGTCAATGTTTGATGTAAGTCTTTATTAATTTTTAGAGACACAAAATCTACCCATTGTTAGTGTAGAAAGAGATATATTCCAGGAACTCAGGAAAACTAGTTGTTAAAACTACTAAAAAAGCATGTCCCAGAAGCTGAAGCACGAGGTTGGAAGTCTAGGGCTCTGTTACTACTTGTGCTGCTAACTTAGTAAATCATGCTTAGCAATCACTTAATCCACATCTGTTTTGTCAGCTGTGAAAAAGGACTGCAGTGCTTGTTCTTTCGTCAAGAGACAGCAGTAGTTGGAAATTTTCTGTATGAATGACAATTGATGCTTTTTTCTCCAAAACTACAATTCTGAGATGTTCTGCTACTTCTCTTTCCTACAGGATGCTGAGTTTCTAAAGGCAAACTGAGAAAGGTAAAATAAGCTTGCTTCTTCAGATATCTCCTGAGCCCAAAACATTTACTTGCTCTTTTGCAATAGGGTAAACAATTCAGGAGCACAAGCTTAACCAGAGGGATGCCAGAGAAGAAAGGAAATGCATATGTGACTTGATCCCATGACCCCCCAGCTACCTTCAGTTGCTTTGGATGAACTGTGTCTGTCTGGAAATCCTCGGGCCAAAGCTTTGTGTGGGTTATGAGATGATGTGGTATTTCATAGAAACTAATGTTATCTGCCTTTATCAAGGAAGCTGGATTTGAGTGCAGAATAAATTTAAGAGCCTGGTAAATACTGTGTGAAACCTGACACAAACCTTTGGAAATCCAGTCCGTGCTTTGGTGCAAAGGAGCAGCTCATGAAAATGATGGGTTTTAGCTTTTGGAAAGAAGCTGTCAGTAGTTCTCATGGCAGTTTCTCTTCAGCGCGCCTGTCTTAACACTCATAGCATGACAGAGTTTATTAGGATCATGCTGAAGCCCCATGAATCCTGGCTACTGCTCTCTTCACTCGCACATCAGCATGTGAGTCCCCAGGTGACAGGAGCCTTCCTAGACTATTGCATAGTGGTGGGAAGCCTGCCAGTTTTTTTTTTTTTTTCCCAAGCAACAAACAAGCCCAAGTGAGTGCAGATAAACTGAAACCCTTCTTCCCATTTTATATTGTGTGCATATTCACAAGGGTTTCTCGCCAGAAACTCCCAGTTTGAACCATAATGTTCTATACAGAGCTGGAAGTCAGTCATGATTGATGTGGAGATTGACGGCTTTGTGCTGGAAGGCATCAAAAATTATCTACAAAGCCTTTTTCTGAGGCCTTACATGAAAAGTTGCAGAGGTGGGTTGTGGTCCTTAGGACTCAGTACACTAGGGCACAATGTGCCCATGTGTTAGCCAGCCCACCTGGCCTCGTAGAGCAGCGTGTGCCTTGCCTGTAACTGAATGCCTCTCCCCCGACTTGCCCAGCTTATAAGTAAAGATCAGAACAGTCCCTTTCTTATGGAGCCAGAAGGTGCAGGCATTGACTCATGCTTGCAATATAGTAGTGTGACTGCAGTACTAAACGTTGAAATGCCAATGCCTAGTAAGATACAGATACTTGAAGGTGTCTTTTGGGAGTCTGAAGGGTTTGTTCATTGGAAGCTTTTATTAAGGAAATGCTTGGGTATTATACGTCATTCTTTCTTATTCCAGCTAGTCCCACACAATTTTTTCTCTCGCAAATTCTAAGTTGTTGGTTTTTTTTGTTTTGTTTTGTTTTGTTTTTTTTTAAATTTTTTTAAAATTCTACTAAGTTTTCTATGAAGCTTGAAGGACTGGACTAACATGCCTTTCTTTAACCCATGCTGTGTGCAGCCTGACCAAGCCTTCCCAAAGGAAGGAGCAAAGTTCATAGGCAGGTTCTTTTCCAGCTGTTTCTTTCTCCTTCAGTACATCATGTAACATGGCTGTATAATACAGGAGGGGCTTATCTAAGTGCTCAAACCAGCAGGGCACCAGGGGCATTCTTCCTTGCCTATAGGGCCCTTAACCATATTACATTGCTCGTAGCTTTTCAGAATCTTCTATCAGTCTGCTTTCTTCAGGTGAAACTTCCCTGGAAAGGAAGGTTGGGGATAGCTGCATCCAGTTCTGCACATCTTCTGCACTGATGCTTGTTGGGGCAGCCTCAGCACAGGGAGAGCTCTGCAGACCACTCTTTTCTCTCTGCATTTGAAAGTCTTCTTAGAACTCTTCAAGTGGTTTGTAGCTCTCCAAGGTAAGCTGTAAAATATAGGCACAGACAATAGAAACAGGATAAACACTGATGGTATGTGCATTTCTCCATCTTGCACTGCTTTTGCCAAAAAAAAGGATGCTGGGAGTAGTGAAGCTGGTGGAACAGCTCTGTGAGAGAATGGCAAGGAGCAGGAAGGAGGGCTGATGTGGAGGACCAGAAGAAAATGGAGGCTGTGAACAGATGGATGAAGATTTGCATTGTTTGCATTGCCTGTTGTAAAGATACGTAAATAAGTGACGTCAGATGACAAAATAAGCTGCATGCAAGTATGTAAAGGATTCTGAGTGGGGAAAGTAATACTCTTAGTATTCATCATTTCGCTCAGAAAGCCGAAATCAGATGAGCAATATATAAAGACTGAGGCACATAATTTTAAACCAGTAAGGTGCTGAAACAATTGTGTGTGAATGTCTTCATCAAATTTGATGGGTCATCTCACTGGCTAAGGAGCAACCAGGGCTCAGATGGACTATCCCTGGCTATAAGAGTGCATCACAGCATCATTTACTGATTGCATTTATACAGTCTAGTCAAGTGAGCGTAAGGAGGCCAAAGAATCCAAGCATGATCTACACACGAAGGAGGGCTTGTGACCCAACTTGACAAAGAATTTGACACATCAAGGTAATTGATAGGAGCACCTCATTATTGCCTGCTGCTTCCACAGATCACTCAGCCTTCAGCAGCACCTACCAGCTAGCTGCTAGCACAGCCGCTTAGTTCCTGAATTTTGGTATGGTGTTTCTGGGCACGTGTTAGTCATCTACATGGGTATGAGGTCTCCTTCACAGGAGAGGTGAAGGTGATGGAGGTGCCTTCAGGTGGGGAGGGCAGGTGCATGTTCAGACCAGTAGTGGAAAACCTAGCTCTTCTAGTGAAAGTGAGTGTGGAGCCTGCTTCTGAAATAAGGAACATCCAGCAGAGAGTGCACAGAGTTGCTAACTTGTTTTGTATTATATTGATAACGCGGATAATAACTTGGTAATACTGCTTATTATCACCAAACCTGTCTTCTTTAACAGAGAAGCTGTTCCAGGGTCTGAATTTCAATATCAAAAGATGAAATGAGAATAATTGTCATCTGTTGTTGCTCAGAGATGGTTATGTAAATGTTTGTGGGATTAAATAGTAATTAAAAATGCAGTAGAAGGACCTGAAGTGTGTGCTCTTTTATAACTAGAAAGAGTCTATAACTCTTTTATATGCTACGTAACAGGTAGACCTATTTTTTACTCCATCAGGAAAACATCAATGTGATTGAACAATGTTCCCTGTATAATGTAGATGCCTGACTGTCTGTAGATTGCTCCTTTGAATTTCTCTGGGATTCATTGCATCTTCTGTTAAGAGGAAATTATCAACAACAAGAGGAAATCCTGTACTAGGACTGAATAGTCCTTATTTTAAAGGTACTTCCCTTCTTGTGGGAACTGTATATAATCAGAACAACACTCCATAAACCAGATGAATTATTTTAGAAGGAGACAGGTCAGCCTTTTATTTAAAAGGTCTGACGTTATTGTACACAAGAAAATCAATTGTTAGAGTGGATGACATTCTTCCACAAGCTGGCTGTGCTTCCCAAAGGTGGAGCAAAGTTTAAGGCATTGGTAACAGGAAGTTCGGGCTCCTTAGAGACTTTCATGTTTTCTGGAGCACGCAATGACAAAATAGCTCTTTTTCTTCCAAGAAAAAGCATCAGGAATAATAATGATTAAACTTTACCCTGTTACGAATTGGAATAGATAGAGATGTGAACGGCGCACATACCTGTTGGATGAAACCGAATGCCCATTAAGTTGGCGTGGGCAGGGTAAGGTGCATTAGTCAGTGGTGTGCTTTAAAGGCCATGGAAGCAGGAAAAGCAGCTCTTTTGAAGACAAACCCTTCCCTTATGTTTCTGAGATTTAGCCCTCTGTGTTTCGGTTCTAGCTGCATAGACCTTTTCCACTGCATAAATCAGTATGGGTAGAGCAAGGGGCAGATGCAGCCCCAACCTGAGGGGCATGAACTGGACTGGACGTGAGGAAGAAGTTCTTCCCCATGAGAGTGGTGAGACCCTGGAATGGGTTGCCCAGGGAGGTAGTTGAGGCCCCATCCCTGGGGGTCTTTAAGGCCAGGCTGGATAAGGCTCTGGGCAGCCTGATCTAGTGGGAGGTGTCCCTGCTCCTGGCAGAGGGGTTGGAACTGGCTGGGCCTTGTGGTCCCTTCCAACCCTGACAGATTCTGCTTTTTTTTTGCAGAGGACTTAGTAGTGTTGGCTTGATGGCTGGACTTGATGATCTTGGAGGTCTCTTCCAACGTAAATGATTCTATGATTCTAACTGCCATGTGGCCACAACTGTGTCCCGAGATTTGGGGCACCGAATCAGCCAAGCACATTGAGATGTGATCTAGATGTAGACCTACAGCTAAATGTTTGTCACTCTCTCACCTGCTAAATCCATGCCTGCTTCAAGGGAGAGGACTGAAATCCTACATACCCTCAGCAGCCCAACCAGCCATGAAACTATGAGAGCCTTGAATGAGTCAGATACTCATTAAAAGATCTTAAAGAAAAATCTGTTATGAGGTTTTAAAAACCTGTGGGTTGTTGTTGGTTTAGGCAACATTTGTTCAATTTTTTTCACCTCTCTGGGAAGTAAAAAGGGTCCCTGCTTCCTCATGGTACTGACAGAGGTCTACGGGGCTCTTTACTCTTTACCCTGAGGCCCAACCTCATCCTGCCAGTTATCGAACTTGAGCCTCACTTTCTGGCCCTGCAGCACAGCCACATCCCAGGCTGAGAGCACAACTTCAGTGACAGGGCTGGCTGAGAGCCACAGGGGCCCAAGCCTGGGAATTCCCGTGGTCTGCCCCCAGGGACAGGCTGAAAGAGTGATGTATCATGTTTCCCGGTAGAAAAATCGCTGCTATGCCTTTTTTATTTTCTAACAGCATCAATATCCACATAATGGGCTAGCCAAACAGCCTGACTCTATATGTTTTTGGAGCAAAAATGGAGCAATAATGAAATTATTCTTCAGCTTTCATTTTGGCAGTATACTTTCTAATGAAAATGACAACATCAACAAAAGGCTCAAAATCCCTCCTTACTGCAAGGTTCTCTGCTAGGAAATGCAGCTTTCTTTCCGTACTGTTTTCACTGCTTCTCATGAGTTGGAAACCTAGTCCATATGAAACAGTTGCTGAGAGAGCTGTGAATCAAGCTTTATACAATGAAATACTTCTTATACCAGAGCCTATTGGGAAACAGCCTGTTCAGCTCAGCTCTCTGCATTGCGTTAACTTTTATAACCCACAACTCCCATCAGAAAGAAGATCTTTATGAGATTGTATTTGGCACACCCCAAACAAGGGCCCTTTAACAGCTATGTCTGACTGACTAAAAAAGGCTAGAGAAGACTTTGCCAGGGGCTAATGTCACCTCAAATTTAATGTTTTGCTGACAGTGTCTGGTCCTCACTTGTTTGTACTAGAAGAACTGTTGCAACACTGCTGTTAATCCTATGGGACAGTGAGAGATGATGAAGATAAATTTGTATACTGAACTTGTACCCGGCATCTTGCCCCTTTTTGTCCCAAGATCACAGAAGCTACAGAATTAAATGTATTCCAGGGGAGTAGGTAGGGCACAGGGGAAAAGCTGAGCCCTGCTTTATGTTGGAGTCTGAGTCCGGAGAGGTTTTTATTAATAAGCCTCCTTCTCCCTATCCCCAAGGCTTTTCGTTCTCAGCAGTACTATGTTGGCCTCTCCAAAGTTAAGTGATATTTTCCATGTCCCATGGATGCACTATGTTCTGGGTAGGGAGCCAGGATTCAGAAAGTTAAAAATCAAATAGTTGATTGAGTTGCTTGGTTGAAGTGTTGCAAACTGTTTTCATTTATTTATTTATTTATTTATGTATGTCAGGACTTCGCAGCAGTTCCTGGATTTAAAGCACAGCTCTTCTTGACTTTTCAGAAGCCACAGAGGATGAGTACTGAGCTACTTTCCCTGTCAGAGTTTCAGGCAATAAGGAGCACCAGGAATATTTAGGAAGCCTTTTCCTATTCCCCTACAATACTTAGGCAGCTGGAAGAAAAAAAAAAAATTGAAAGAATCCATCTCCCACAGTACCCTTCAGTACCCTTAACTGCAAGGCTGTCTTTCACACTCCAGAGCCTCCTAACACATTCAACTATTTCAGCAACAACTAGACCCCTTCACTCCTCGCTGATGAAAGAAAATCCATCCTGTGGTTGGAATGAAACAGATTTCTTAGGCAAAGTTAATACTCCCCTTAGATGTGTTTTTATGTGTTTGACTTCACAACTCAACGTTGTATTTTTAACACAGTCTTTTGTGTATAATGTACTAGGTCTTAAATAAATTATTTGAAGGCACAGCTTCCCTTATGATGTCTCAGACTGTCATGTGAATGGTTCACAAGTAGGGCAGAAGGTCTTTTATTTGCTATTTAGACCCCTTCAGCTGGGAGGGATAATTGGTAACACATGTAGGTTATCTTCATGTGGACCAAATCTAGAGAAGAGTGAGCTTAAGGGGAAGAAAAGTACCTACTTGAGGAGCTCTTTGTTGGGGTGATGGTGGGGGATGTATAGCTGAAGGCTCTGTTGAGATGGCACAGGCTGTCAGTGTGGTGCAGGGTCACAGTAGGGACGTGGGGAGGCGCAAGCTGGGATCTCAGTGGAAAATCTTGCAGTGACAAAAGTGTCGAGGAGGTGAGAACTGGTAGTTAATAGTGCAGCTTTGGGAGGAGTTAAAGTATGAAAGGAAACTGGTTGGGAAGGTGGAAAGATGTTAGAGTTGAGGAGAGCCTCATCTGTGAAGGGAAATACTCCCCTCAATCTTCCTCATTCGCCAGAAATGTCATGGTGGTTACCAACCCTGTGTGACTCATGAGTAACTTGGACACAAGAGGTAGGGTCACCATCAGCTGGGCTGGACCTTTATTCTGACTGAAGTTGCCTCTATTCGTGAAATGAATGTAATTAGTTGGATGACAATCTGGCAATAAAACATCTCTCCTTTTGCACAAGGTGGTACAGAACCTGAATTACCACAGACACAGCTGTGCTCTTACAGTCTTCACTGGGCACAAGCAAATACCATAGTTTGTTTTTCACCTGACTAATTTCTTGTTTCCCTTCTGTTGCCTCTCTGGTTCTACTGCCTGATACTGGGAACAATCACAAAGATGTAACACTAAATAAACAACCAGGTGCTTCAGCAAAGCCTTTATGCCTGTGCATAGCTCAATTGCTTCAAATGGCCAACCTGTACCTAGAGTGATGGCAAGAACCTATTCAAGAAATGAACAAGGAGCCCTTATAACCTTGGGCAAGTGGTCTCCTTATGATGACGTCAGGGGCAAAAAACCCATAATTTGAACAGGAGGTTTGTTTAAGAAACCGTTGTAAGGAAAGACTAAATGTCCTCAGAGCAGGTTGGAAAACTCTTTTCTGGAGAACATACACAAATATGTCAGTTATGTCTCTTCTTAGGGAGCATACAGAAAACACATGACAGATCAGCGTCTCTGGAACAATTTTGATTCATGCTCTGGCTTTCAGAAGCCAGAGGAGGAGGGCTGGGAGGCAGCAGAGCAGTGGCTTACTGAGTGGTGCGGCCCCTGGGAGCGGAGGAGCGCCGTTGGCGGTGGGGGTGTTGGCTGCACAATAGCGATGGAACTGTTTGGGAAACACTTTCATACCATTTTATGAGAGGGAGAAAAGAGTGGCCTATAGAAATAACTTTTACAGCGCTGTTGATTTAGAAGTGAATGAAAGTGCAATGAGGGTGCTTTTGTTCCAGCAGAGAACTTTATAGTCTGTATTGTCTCCTGACATCTCTGTGGCTTTCTGCAGGTTGGGGGGCAGTGGGCTGACTCCCCTTGCTTTTCCTTCCTGTCCCTCTAAGGCCAGCAGCTGTAGCTGGGCTCAGTTCTCACATGTAGGGCACAAGGGAAGGAGGAGTGCCTTAAAAAAACCAAATCAAACCAAAACCTGTGCAGGGGCTTGGCATGATGGGGAATAATTAAAAGTTTCACCCTACTGCCTACATGGGGGTGAGATCCCTGTTGCAGTTCAAGAACACCTTTTCTTTCTGGGACTTGTGGGATCAAGTGTTACATGGTCGTAAGTGCAAAATAATAATTTCAGTGCCACTGAGCACTGAGAGATCCCTTACAACAGATAGCCTAGTGTCAGAAAATATTTTTCTGCTCTGGAGCTGTACTGGTGCGAGAGGGTTACGCTCCTGCAAACACCTATTCCAGATGAGAGGTTATGTTCTCTGTTGAAATAGTCACTATTAATAGGTTTGAATTAACTGTTATTAGAAAATGAGAAAATAGTACTGGCAAGATCAATCTGAAAAGTGAAACGTGGTGGGCACACTGAACTGTCAGTCCTGCAGGCTCCCATACCAGCATACACAGCAGTGACAGCAATTGCAGGCATCACTGCAAATGCTCCCTCTTGCCCCTGAACTTTCTCCTGTAATCTCAGCGGTAACCCAGCCTGCTCATCGTACGTGAGGGAAGGTGCAGGGTGCCCTTAAAGAGACACACACCTCTAAGACGTCCAGATGAGCAGGGAAGGATCAGCATTACAATTCCTTTCCTAACAGATGCTTCATTCTGGACAAACTGTTGACAAAGGGAGATATGAGTCAAACCATGTACACCGCTGGCACAAAAAACAAACCAGGTCACTTTGACTTTTAAGATGCAGCAATGCCTTGCCTAGGGAGGAGACCTGATGGCAAAGCACAGCGGTGCTGGCCGGAGGGTGTGCATCAGCCATGGCTCTCAAGTCCCTGAACTGCCAGAAGGTAAGCCCACCCTCTGGGAGGGAATGTTTGCCGTCTACTTCCCTCTGTTGACTAAGTTACTGAAGTACACTAAACCTAAGCAAACCGAAGGCGAATCTCACAGACAATGAAGTGGGGTTGAAAGGCAGACAATAGGCCAAATTCTTGGCATTTGTGAGCTGGTGGAGCTTTACTCAAAATACTGCAATGGCCGAGGACTGGCCCACTTTGCTCTTAGTTTAAGCAGTCCCCTTTATGTAAGACCATGCTCTCTAAAGCAGGCGCTTCATCTTTTATATGTCTAAACAATAACACCCCAACCTAAACTTTTCTTTGCATCAAACTTCCAGTCATTGCTGACACTTGGCATAAAGACAGGGAGGAAAATGAAGCAGAACTGCAGTTTTCTTGTTCCAGTGCTGTTTTTTAAAAACCTATTAGTCACCACAGCTACCAAGCGTGGGCAGCACTTCAGAGGAGCTTTCCAAAGGTATTGCTTTCTGCCACTGAAATGTTGGTAAACTCACACTGGCTGGAAGGCTCAGTTTCCAGTCCCTTATGGAGTGCTGTGGAAATATAATATGCATTATAGAGAGATACCTTTATTAAACCCTAGCAGCTCATTTACACTGTAGTCAAACTGCTTAATATCTATCATCCTGTCTTGCTCTGCCTTGACCACAGACTATACATTTCCCTCTTATGGGCAGGGAGAAATAGCAGCAGTGACTTGTGTTTGACACTTAGGTCATTTGACATGAAAACCATTTCCACTCAAGACTTGCAAGACCCTGGCTTGCAGTTTCTTTTGTTTCCTCACTACTTCTCTGGCATCCTCCTACGTGACATTGTGTTTGAAAGTGCTAAAAGAGATGCTCGGTCGGCATAATATTCACATTATTTATTACCTGCTGACAGAAGAGTGTTGCTCGAAGGGGCTTCAGTTCTCTCTAAAGCACCCCTCAAACCTGAGCAGATTTATGTTGTCACTGGTTGCCTAAGACGCACTGCAGAACAGCATGTCTGTGCCCAGAAACAGATTTCATCCGTGACAAAGGCACCTTCATGGTCTTGACACAATCCTTCCTCTGGGCCTGTGGATGGCTTTGAGGTGTCCCTTGATTTGGTTAAAAGAGCACCACAAGCTCTGCATTACCTTTCAGGAAGTGAGCTGAAGTACCCCTTCACCTGCTAGACACTTGGTTGCAGCTCACCCCTGTGCTGAGATGCTACTGCCTGGGAAAGAACTTAGAAATACTGTGGATCTCTTTAAGACAGTAAATCTCTTAAAGCTTTTTGGCAACAAGATGTGATCATCTGCCCATTTGCAGAATATATTGGCTGGCCACCACATGGTAGTTGTCAAAAATAGCCATGGGATCTCTTGAATGTGCCAAGGAATGTTAAAGCTCTTGCATTAAGGCCTTTGATCAGATGCATCAGCTCATGATTTGCTTGGCTCTGTTCAGCATATATGTTTCAGGAGTCTGGTTTTAACTGTCATCACCAGGCATCATTTGTTGTTATCTTCACTTCAGGCCTGCTCTGGCACATAGGACCAGTGGATTTGCTCAAAGGTCAGTAATTTTTTAACAGTGGGATGAACCAGGTTCTTCCTTCATTTGGCTCCTACATGGTGCTGTTCTCACTTGGATATCCTGCCAGAATCCTAAACAATCCTAAATGATGTGGGATCACTATTGAGCTCTCCTGTTCCTAGCAGTGTCTTCTGGTTCCTTTGAATGTTCTGGGTGACAGACTGCTGGGAGCATGGCCAAAGCCATGTATCATTAAATCAAGTGAGTATAAAGGTTCTATCGTTTACATCTCTCTCCAAAAGGCTTGATAAAGAAACTCCTCTGTGAGGTGGATTAAAACAGATATAAGTAATCTTTGCAGTCATCTCCACAGATGTCCAACTACAGCCTATACAATGTGTCCTTGACTTCAAGTTTAACACCTAACATGAAGGAAGAATTAGATGCACAGGGCTAGGACCGACTTTCTACTTTGAGGATAAGTTGGTTTGGGACTAGGAATTATGGTAAAGCAGGCAAGCTCCTCTATACATTTCTTCTTTCTGTCAACATCAGACCAGTGTTCCCTGAGTGCAGCACATGAGGACTTGCTTTTTATACGTGCCACTACTTGGATACTTTGTTGAGATGTAGTCTGCTATCGTTTGTATGTCTTGTACCAAACCCACTATTCCGATGGCTTCATTAATAGTACAGCAAGGACTGATAACTCGTGAGAGCTCTGGGAAGCAGGAAAGTAGCCCAACCAGAAAGTTCATCTGTGTCAGAGAATGGAGAGATGCAGCTCCTGCGCTGAGTCCCACGTGAGCTCTCAGGTACTTAAGCAGGGAACCTTTTGCTCCTTTGTAGGAAGCCAGAGACAGTGTTTCCTTTGCTGATACTTTTTCTTTTTTTTTCAGATTGCAGTCAGATACAGGTACTGTTTGGATAAACATGATGAATGAGTGATTACCATAGTTCCAGTAATGTACTTTCCATTTTAGGAAAAATTATGCCATGGTATCTAGATAAAAAGAAGATGTTGTCTGAAGGGCCACAGCATGTACCTTTTCTTATGTACTCAAGTGACTTGAAATGTTTCCTTTTTACAATGAGATTTTTGAATGACATATTTGGATCTTGATCCAACATTTACTGACTTTGTGGAACAAAGTTCTGTTGGTATTAGTGAATATTGAGGTCAGATCTTTCACTAGCCTGCAAAGATCAAATGACTGACCACACCTTTTAACTGTTACTTCGTCCTTTTCTGTGAAGATCACAGTTGCTTTTAAATAATGATTTTTTTTCTTTTTTTAAAGTATGGTCAAAACACAAAGGTTTAAATATATAACTAAAAATATTTTACTTTGTGGATGTATTTATTTGTGATTGTTATAGCACTATCAGTTTTTCTTTAGAACAGTAAAAACTAAGATAATGTTTCAACACCAAAAATTAATTCGGTGTTCTCCTAGGGATGAAAACATGAATGATCAAAGCCAATTAAATGCTAACATGAAACAAAACATTTGCAGCACTTATTAGCGATGTCTATTTAAAGAATCCCATACCTGTTCAGGATGTCACAGAAATTTCATTATAATCCATTCTCTTTTCGGAATCCATGAAAATGGTCCAGGTTTAAGTAAATTAAGTAAATCAGATTGTGATTAATGGGAAATAAAAGGAAAGAAAGTTATCCTTAAGTAATTTTGCAGATCCACATCTGGTTTTTGAGAGGCAAAGTTAATTCTTCACAAAGTAAAACATTTCTTCAGTTTGACAACTATTGCATTCTGCGCAATTCCTTCTCTGTGACTTAAACAGGTTTCCATAGGGTAAGCATTGCACTGTTTCAAGAAGCGCGCATGAATTGATGAGGTCCAACCACTCAAAATTATGTGTTACCTTATTATTTATGTGGTTTCATTCCCTTATGCAAATCCCAAAGAATGACCTGCATTTGCCATGGAACACTTGCACCAGAACTTGTGGATATTATCTTATTTTATGCTGTCATGGACAAAATACATAAGATGGTGTAAACCAGACGTATTTTAGAAACCACCTGCCTTCTCCTTTACAGATTTTTCTCTACCACAGTGGTCATTTGAAGAAAGATACTGCCTTCGTAATGATGCAGAGATGTGAAAGCACATTTTCAGCCTTTTTCTTAGTGAGATAATATGTGCTGTGCAAAAGCTTTTCTGTGCTTTCAGTCAACTATAAACCTCGGCCCCTGAGACCTCTTTTGCCCAAAAATATTAGGCAGTTTGTATTAAGAGGGGGTGTCCTAAGACATTCAATATTACTCGAGAAGTTCATGGATTCACATTCTCATAAAACTGCCATACCAAATGAAGGCCAGTGCCATGCACACCCTTAGTCAGAGGATGGGTAGCTTGCAATGGAACTTAGGGCAGTTGTCTGCAGGGCTTGGGTCTTGAGAGAGGCTCACTTACCTCAGGTGGGTAGCATGCGAGTCATCCAGAGTATGGGTGAGAAGACAAAATTAGAGAAGCTTTAATTTCTGCTTTGAGTTGCCTTGAATATAATACTATTTATAGGAACAGTGTCTATGTTTCCAGCTACTTTCTGAAGGCAGCTTAACATCTGCCAGTGGTGGCCTGGGTGATCACAGCTACCTGAATGCAGGACATTTTCACCAGAACTGCATGCCTACCTGGCCTGCTGTTTGTAGCCATGGCCATTCCGTGTTTCTTTCTGGTCTCTTGTCAGAGGGTGTTTTATTTTTCTGCAGCTTTTTTTTGGTAATTACGTGACAATAATGTTATGATCCCACACAGAGTTGTTAATGCTTTATAGATTGTATTACTTTAGTGGCATATGATACCCAAAGCCTATGAATATGGGTGGTCAGTGATTTCTCCAGTAGCAAGCTGATCATTGCACTTGCTATTGAAAGTGGCACATTTGTAATTTCATAGCGGACTTGCTCCTCAGGTTTAAATTTAAAAATATTTCAGCAGTTACTGACGTGTTACCTTTGTTGATATGCAGCAGCTACCTTGTGCAATGCAATGAATACCATGAATATTCATAGTAGCACCAACATACCCACTTGCTTTTGTCTTTCTGGAGTCTGTTGCTTCATCAGTGCTATTTATTTCCATCTCCAGATGGCTTCAAGATGGCAAGGTTCATGAGTCTTACCTAATTCTGAGGAAACTGTGGAGTTTTTCCAATTCTTGTTTAGGCATTTTGGTATCTTACATTCACAGTCTTTCTCTAAGGCCAGCTGCTTAATAAAACTGCAACTGCTTTAGCTTCTTGCAGCTGTATTTTCAGCCACCCCTTGCCTGGCCAAGTATAATGGAGATAATTTCATATTTAATTTCTGCTTGCTTTCTTTTAAGAGCACTGTAAACACAGTGGTCATTTGAAGAACGATACTGCCTTCATGATGATGCAAAGATGTGAAAGCACATTTTGAGCCTTTTTCCTAGTGAGATAATATGCGCTGTGCAAAAGCTTTTCTGTGCTTTCGGTCATCTGTAGCTTCAAATACAGGGAAAGAAAATAAGTGGTTTTTAACACCAGAAAAAACAAATAAATCACTGAGCAGATTAAGGAGGAAAATAATGTTTTCCCATGTTACACAAAAGGAGAAAGAGTAAGTTTCAAGGAATAGCTATGCCAGGATTCAGTATCAGAGTGTTGGATTTCTACTGCACAGAGGTTAAGCTCAATATTACATTCAGCAGAATTCAATATGCTGTTTAGAAACACGTGTTTATTTTTTAAGCATTCATTTTTTGTTTACACTCCAGATCTGTACATGATCCTGTGTGGTGCACAGGATTTCAGAGCTACAACATGCATACATAGCTCTTTTGCAAGCTGGGATAGCTGATTTCTTGTTTTTATCCTGTCTTTAAGTCCATTGAAAAATAGTCTGAAACGTGATGGGGAAAAAGGAGAGATACAGACTACACATATGTGCTTTATTCCCCTGGGAAGCAATTTTCTTTGATTTAGAAACCTTTTGCTTTTGTCTCTGTGCCTGGAGAATCTGTAGAAGGTTACAGGTACAATAGTATCTGACTACATGGTGGTCCCCCTGTGTTATTGGACAGAGGAAAGCAGAGATCCCCTTCCAGCACAGGGAATTATTCTCCTTCAGACTAAAGTAACACCCTAATTTCTCTTGGAAAGGAGTAAAATGGGAAGATGAAAAAAAGATTCCATGTATTTTATTGATCCAAATAAAAAGAGGAATTTTTCCGGTATCAAAACATAGAAAAAAAATTCCAGTTTTCCCTATAATATAGGACAGTACTTGTAAGCAGTAGCATTTCTGGGTGACTAAGAGGGTTTCTATGTGGCAGCTTTTCACTCCAGGCCAGAAGCTTTGAAAAGATGAAGTGTGCATGGGTACTAATTTCCAATGAACCAGGAGAAGAGCCACTCAACTTCTGAGACCCTCGATGGAGAGAAGTTCCTTCCTTAGGGGAGGAGCTACTCTTTGACTGGTGACTGCCAAGATCAGGAGCTGGCTTGTGTTGTGTCGATACACAACATCCGTTGTGTATCAGTCCAGAGCAGGTCTGCTAAAAAGGATGGATCCTCAAGAGTTAAGCTGCTTGAACTTGGAAGAAATAGACTAATTTGGAAACTTACAGACAAGCATACTGTACTTTTGAGGGGTGACTGCCTTCCTGCTGGTATCTGAGTACGGGTGGGTGAGTAGCATTGAGAGAGCTGGGGAGCTCCTGAACTAGAGAAACAGAACAATGTCCAGGGAATTTCCTGGAGTTTGTGAGAACAGATTTAAAGTTTCTTGCATGGCTCTTTTTTTTTTTTTTAAAAAAAAAAAAAAACAAACGGATGAGCTTCTTGAAGATGTAGCAGATAGCAGACACTGCTACCAGCTGAAATCAAACATACCTTTTCACCTGTGGGGGTCACAGTTGTGGGATGCTATGAATACCAAAGTTTGCATTAGAAAAAAAAGTTTGTTTAGAAATATTAATAAAAGAAAATATCCATCAGAGATGTTAACTGCACTATGTAATTCTTGCTCAGGCAGTTTCAGAAGTGCCTGTTGCTGGAGGCTGTAGAAGCGTCACCATGTGTTTAACTGCTCTTACACTCATCTTTGAGCGTCTGTTGCTGCCCATTAACAGCAGCCGAGTACTGGGCCACCCAGTGCTCTTGCAAGGGAAGGTTCAAAAGATGCAGAATTAAAAATCTCCAAGAAATGATTCTTGTATTTAAGTACTTGTTTAATTCAGAGAAAAACAGTAGGAGGAGCCTGGAAAAGCTAGAAAAATGTGTTGGGGAGCCCTGCTCAGAGCTACAAGACAGGCCTGTGAGTCCTGCCCAAATCCTTCCCCTTCTCTCTGCCTTTTGCAGAGGTCTCGGTACAGGGGTACACCGAAGGGAAGGGAGTGGCTGAGCAGCTTTGGCAGTCAGCCTCAGCATTACAGAAGCCAGCTGGATTTGCCCAGTGCCTCCTGGAAAAGAGGAGAAGTCAAATCTGCTTTAAGAAACCCAAGGACCTAACTGGGTTTTAGGAGAAAAAGAGAAGAGCAGCCAGCCTGGCTGCAGGATGAGTGGGGACCCACAACATGGGAAGCCTTGACCAGAGTAACCTGCTGCACCAGGAAAAATGACGGAGAGCTTGGTGGAGGACAACATACCAGCTCTGCCTTGGCTCTGGGGTCTGCAGAGACCTGGGCACCGGTGGTGGCTCTGCCTGCCCTCCGCACCGGCTGAGCTGAGCTGGCAGTGAGCTGGAGTCCCCGTCGCTGTGCCCCAGCAGCCAGGCTCTTGCACTAGCATGTCCTGGGACTCCCAGCATGGAGCTGCTTGGCTGGGGAGATCCTATGTTCAAGCTGGCTGAGCTCAGCTGGCCCTGAGCCCAGGCCAGGGAGCTTAGGGCTGTTTGGATGCGTCCTTGCCTATGTGCTGCAAGAGCGAGCAGATGCCTTGGGCAGTGCAAAGGACTTGTGTAGCCATGACTGCTTGCTACATCTGTGAGCATGAAGCTCGCCTCGGCATGCAGGCAAATGGTGCAAGCAGCTTGGGTCTCAGCAAACAGTCACAGTGTCCAAGCAGTGCACCTGCATGCAGGCTGCCTGGCAGGGACATGGGACACCCCAGCCCTGCCTGGGACCTGCAGGCACAGCAGCAGCTTGCACTTGCCAAAAGTGTGCCTGGCAACACTGTAAACTGCATGTTCCAGAGCTCCAGAAGACGTTATCAACTTCTTGGGAAAATGACTAGGTAGGGAAGAATGTTAGATTGGCTTTTTTTATTTCTATTTTTATTTTTAATGGTCTCCTCCCAGTCCTCCACAACAAAAGAAAAAAAATCTCTTTGACCTTGATGTGAAGAGACCAGACACTTTGGATAACCATGAAAATAACAGGAAATTATGAAGGACAATATCCCTAATTTCAAAGTTGTAAATTCTAGTTTGATTTGCTGATGAGCTGTTCAGACTCACTGAGTAACAGAGCAGCAAATTTTAACTGGCTTATTCATATGGACACCTTATCCTTTAGCTTACACAATGCCTGCCTTGTGCTGTATTCTTGAGGAAATCTAGCCAAATAAATGCGTTTTGCCTAAGGAAGAAGTATTACTTTTATGTTGCGTATAAACCCAAACACAGTTTTTAGAGCAAATATGGAACATCAGTCTCCATGAAGCAGGATTTCATGGTAATGCACAGCTTGACAGCCTTTTAGAAATAAAACTTAGCTGTAGTTTGTGCTAAATAATCAGAGCTCGCCCTCTTCTGTTCAAAAGCAGTTGTAAATGGTTGGTTTTGTGAACTAGCAGGAACCTATGGAAAGGATTATTTAAGAGTCTCTGGCAACTGCATATTTTAAACATTAATGTTTTTAAAATGTATTTTATTATGGTATACTTTTTCTCCAAATTTTGTTTAAAAATATGTTGCAGCTATAATAGCTAAAATAAATTTAAATTGTAGCTCAGCTATTTCCTTATATCACACGAGTCTGGGCTGGATCTTGTATCAGTTGCTGAGGGCAGATGCTCCAGAGCCACCCTGGCCCACAGCAGAGTGGCAGAGCTCAGTGCACAGGGGTTTTCTTGAGCTTTTCCTTTGTTAGGGAAATGCCAGGAGAGTGTTATTATTGACTTTTCATGTAGGCAGTAATGAACTTGCAACAAGAAATCTGAGGGCAATGAAAAGAGACTTCAGGGCCTTAGGATGACTGGTGGAGGGATCAGGAGCACGTTTGAAGTAGTGGTCTCCTCTGTTCCTCCAGCTGCAGGGAACAACGAGGGAAGGGACAGGAAGACCCGTCAGATCAATACCTGGCTCTGAGTCTGGTGTCATCAGCAGGACTTTGGTTTTTTTGACCATTGGTCAGTTTACACAACACTGGCCTGCTGGTGATGAACGGGGTACACGTGTCTCAAAGGGGGGAAAGGATCTTTGCACAGGAGTTGGCAGGGCTCTTCGAAAGAGCTGTGAACTAGATTTGAAGGGGGAAGAGATAAAACCAGGTTCGCTAGGAATGAGCCTGGGGCTGGCACATCAGTGTTTGTGGGATGGCATGCTAGTCAGGTCCTTTGGTCTGCCACCTCAGTGGCAGTAAGGGACAATGTCATGTGATAGCAAAGACACAAGGGCTATTGATGGGCTAGGAATCACAGGGGTGCCTGGGAATGATCAGGCAGGAAGTGAGTCTTCTCCCCCCAGAAGGTGATGAGATCAATAGCCCAGCTGAAGTGCAGCTACACCAATGCATGCAGCATGGGCAGCAAGCAGGACAACCTGGAAGCCGTTGTACTGCAGGGAAGTTATGACATAGTTGCCATCACAGAAACATGGTGGGGTGGTTTGCACAACTGGAGTGCTGTGTTGGATGGCTACAAACTCTTCAGAAGGGACAGGCTAGGAGGGAGAGACAATGGAGTGGCCTTGTATCTCAGGGGGTGCTTTGATTGTCTTGAGCATAATGATGGTGATGAGAAAGTTGAGCGTCTGTGGGTAAGAATCAGGGGGAAGGGCAACAAGGCAGATATAATGGTGGGAGTCCATTATTTGAGGATTCTACAGACCACTCAGCCAGGATGAAGGTTCCAGGTGCCACAGAGTAGGAAAGACACTGAGGTGCTGGAGCGGGTCCAGAGAAGGACGATGAGGCTGGTGAAGGGTCTGGGGAACATGGCTTATGAGGAGTGGTTGAGAGAACTGGGATGGTTTAGCCTGGGGAAAAGGAGGCTGAGGGTGGGACTTCTCACTCTCTACAACTACCTGAAAGGAGGTTGTAGCGAGGTGGGTGTTGCTCTCTTCCACTAAGCAACAAGAAATAGGAAAAGAGGGAATGGCCTCAGATTGCTGTAGGGGTGGTTTAGACTGGATATTGGGAAAAATTTCTTCACAGAAAAGGTTGCAAAGCCTTGGAACAGGCTGTCCAGAGAAGTGGTGGAGTCACCATCCCTGGAAGTATTTAGAAGATGTGTAGATGTGGTTCTGAAGGACAAGGTTTAGTGGTGACTTGTTGGTGCTAGGTTGATGGTTGGACTTGATGATCTTAAAGGTCTCTGCCAACCAAAATGGTTCCATGATTCTATGATTCATTTAGCCCATGATCTGCTTATGGTTGTTGATGCCAGCTTTTCTCACAGCTGCCTGTATTTCTGACATTGCTTTGATCATCTCCTCAGTCTCTCTTCTGATCTGGTCACTTGTGTATTATCTGTTGCTTTCTAGACATGCTTCAGGCTTCAGTCATGCAGATATTCTCTCAGTTGTGAGAGCTTCTGATAAGTGTTGTTACAAGGATTGTAATTCCACACAAAAATATTAGCCCTTTTTGGTTTTACAGGTAACTGTGATTGTGCCACTGATGTTGCAGTAAAGTTAAACCTGAAAGTGTTTGGGCTCAGTCTTCAGACTTCAGGGCCACCATCTACCTTATATAAAGACGTCGTGTAAGCTGTGCAGCAGACTAAATGGGTATACTTCAGAGGCAGTCCTTGCAATCCCTGGTTTATTTAGCGATGATCCCCATCGTTGAGACTGACCACTATATGGCACTGTTGCACCAGCATCAATCCCTGTGGCACCAGCCGTGAGGCATGGGAAAGATTAGCTGAGATGATCCCATTACCTCCCTAACAATATCCCTTCTGAGGAGTGAACTGCTGCCTCCTTCCACTCCTGAAATGTGCTCAGAATGGGGCAGGTGCTGCAAGGTGGCAGTAGGGCCTGCTTCTTCCTCTGCAATACTCTCTTCTCTCCATCAAAAAGGTGATGAGAGATTTTGATTCAAAATGATGTGATCTGGCAACAGTTGGATGAGAAGATATTCGTGCTGCCCTAAATGTAGGTTATAAACCATCTCCCTCTCCTGGGAGACGAGAGAGAAATACTTCTCTGTGTGGTTTAAGGTGCTGAAAGTAAAACTCTTTCCTACCCTGATCCCAGAGCCCATCCCTCTGACAGGACTGCTGAAAGGCAGACAGGTAGACGGCTCTCTGCATTTGTGTTTGTAGGATGTTGCTGTACATCAGTGACATGCTTGGGGATTTTGGAATGAAGGAACAGAGAGACATTGCTATTTGGCTATAGGAGGGTTAGGAATTTGTTCCAGTCATTCAAAAATCCACCTTTGTGTGACAAGAAGCATGATAACAAAGGGGGGAAAAAGGCATTAGTTTCAAGTTCTGGGTCAGTGGTGGATTTAAACTCTACATCCAAGCCTCCTGGCTTTGGAAATGTTTGACATGGTTTGAGCACAAATTTTGTGTCTTCATTAGGACTATGTGAAGCGTGGGAGATTTGAATTGTTCCTGTTTGATTACTCAGGTAGACTCCTCATGGCAGCCTTAGCTAATAAGAAACCGAGCCCTTCCCACCATTGGAGGGGTAGTTCTGGGATCTGCAGAGGCCACAGGTCAGAAGCCCCTTTCTCTGTGTGCTGCACAGCTCTGCCCTACTGCTCATCCATCATCACAGATGTCAGAGAGAGGAGAGAGCACCTGTGTGGTGCAATGCCAGCCCTCCAGGCTCCCTCCTGTCCTGTGGGAGGTTTCAGGAAGCCTACAGATAATGCTCTGCATTTCAACCTCAGCTGCTCACAGCTCATGGCATGTTGATGGGCATGTACAGTTAATCAAAGGAGTGGGCAATTTTTTCTCTATCTAAAAATCCTAAGCACTCCACTTGCCATTGAATTAAAAAATAAATTGAGATATTTCAAGTAGGTAGAATGGTAATACTATAAAAATGTGTGTTTTTAATCTTTTATTACTTTCCAAGAAGATCCTTCATTTGTAACTCCATGTGAGAGGCACCTTATGTTTTTGCTAGCACAAACAGGGAAGAGCCAGGAAGGCACTACTAAAGCAAAATATAAGGAAATAATATAAAGAAACCCGAATAATAGGAGGAATCAGTCGTGCTTCATCTCTTCAGATCTTTCCTTGCTAGTATAGACTAAATATGCAGGATATTTGCAACAAGCTGTCAAAATATAGTTGTACCTTAATAAAATGAACTGTAAACCCACAAATGTTAAAAAAGCCAAGCAAAGAGGAGCAGAGCATGGGCTTTGACATGGGTCTACAGCGCTCACACTGTCTTGTTCTTCACTCATTTCCCTGGTGCAGTGTTGGTACCTGTTGAGAAGCATTTCCCTAGCACTGCCCACGTCTGTGCTGGGGTAGACGTGTGCTGGGGACCATCCCAATGGACACTTTGGATGTGGACACTCCCATTTGTGAGGGAAGGCCGTTTAGCCCCATGGAGACGGGGCAGGCTGCCCTGCTTGGCCTTGGCACCAGAGATCTGTCCTTTGCCTGTTCTCTGAGCAAGCACAGCCAGCAGGACAAACAGCAAAACCACGACCGGAGCTTGTTAAGTCAATGGACAGGGAAAACTGTAAGTGACTTGCCATTGAGAAGTGAAACCAAAATCCAGGAACCCTCAAACCAAGACCCTGGATCTTAAATTGAAATAAAAGATTCACTGAATTACCTTTTTTTTTTTTTTTTTTTTTTACTGGGACTTGAAGCAATATACGAACTTTGAAGGCTTTGCAACATTGAAGTTCATGACATCCAGATTTAAAGTTTGCTATTCAGCTTCTCTGCCAGGTTTGCTTCTGGTAATTTTGCCAGAAAGATAAGGAATTCAGGCAAGGAAACCCAGCTGCCAAAACAAGTCAGAGTACTTCTGAAGTACAGAGCTCATTGCACACAAAGCTGGGCTTGCAGCCTTGTGCCTGGATCAGCTTCTGTCACTTTTTGACTTGGATAAGTCTTCAGGGACTTAACTTGGCTCTGAAATAAAATAGGATGCATGGATCAGAAACTGAATGGCCCATCTCTCCAAAAGAGGAAGTAAATGATACCACTTTCAGGATTTGTACATATATATGAAGACTTTTATTATTTACTTTTCTTTCCCCCCATTTTTTTTTTTTTTTTCTGCAGTATTGAGTCAGGATTAAGGGGTGCATGTGTATGCAGCTAGTTTTCTTTTTTAATAAACTCAGTGCTAGAGGTCACATTTACAGGCTCAGTTTATATGGTAATGTTTAAAAAAACCCAGCCGAAGCACTGAAAAACACATAGCAGGGGTTAGTTCTGTATTAGACCTATTAATAAACCAAGCCAAGTCTTATTGAAGTCTCATTTCCATGCTTTTATGACTACATTAGGTTTTTACCTTACATGGGCACGTCAGAGAAATAATGGAGTGAGAGAAGAGACAAGCCCTTTTTCAGTTCACAGAACCCCAATTCTTTATTAATCACAGCTTGCTCACAATGACATACAGGAAAATAGCACTAAAGAAGAGTAAGATATGCAGGCAGCAACTTCCAGGGGGTAGGGACAACTTCAAAACTGCGGCTATTTTGGGAACGATGCATTAGGTTTGGTGATACTGTACTTGGCACAAGCACCCTGTCTAGTCATTCCTCCTGCTTTAGCCCTCTTAGCCCTAGATGTCTGTCACTATGTAGGGTTGGCTAACACTGAAGAATAGAGGTCATGGTGAATGGAAGTCAGCAGTGTCAAAAAAAAGTTAACAACTGGCTCATGGGCTCCAGGTGAAGTATTTGGTAGCCTCTTGTACTACTACACATGTAATGTGGTAGCATCAGGTAAGTATCATAGATCATGGCAGCTACAGATAAAGCCACTTGATGCTGTCTATTAGTTGCTCCATCAATAAATTTTCAAGTGGTGAATTGAGCTCGCTTTACAATTAGCATTTGTATGGCTGTTTGGCATCATCCAGAATTTGTCATAGCTTGATGGTTACAATGTGCCTCTTAAATTTGCCTCAGACTGATCCCACTTGCTTTCATTCTGTGGCACAGCTGTATTGGTTGCCTCTCACCTCAAAAAGCAGAAGTAACAAGTATTGCCCATAGCGATTTATCCTCAGTTATACAGCACACTACAGAGTCCTGTAGTGTAAGTTGCATTTGAAGAAACTACATTTAGAGAGCCTTTTGTCTTGGACAGCTGAATGTGAAGTCACAATACCTGTGTTTCACTGTTTCAACAAAGCTTATTGATGGCAAAGCAGTCTAGGTTATTAGGCAATGACTGGTCTCTAGCACCATAAAACTACTACTGACCTCGTGGTGGGTTGGAATGAAAGTCGCAGGGAATGGAATTAGACGTGAAGTGCTTCAAATGAACAGACCCAGCAAATTCAACCAAGTGGAAATAGACAACATCAGAAGCCTGTTACAGGACATGTAAGATTATGAAATAACTTGCATAATGCAATACTTGTATTTTTTAACAAAAATGTAAGTATTTACAAAGTAAGATCCAAGTTTTTTAAACATCAAGCAAATCATTCTGCAAAGAGATCGCATTGGTTTTATTTTTATTTTTGTTTCTTTTTTTTAAAGGTTTTTATTGAGTTCTTGATTTTTGTTTCTTTTTTAAACCATGTCATACATTTCCCATACTGATATCGCATGATCCATAATAATATAGGCAGGGGGAGTTTACTAATGGTGGGGATGGGTCACATCCACCATTGCTGTTTTCAGCCAGACAGTTCCACCTGGAGCTCCTTGTTTCTACGGACCTCTGCAGCATGCCTCTCCTGGAAAACATCAAGAAGGGAAAAATCAAACCTCTTTGTCATTCTGTCTGCCCAGGGAGGCTTCTGATAACAACATGTTTAGGTTGTGTGTTTGATGCCTGTGCAAAACTTGTTTCACAGCACAAACAACCATCTTTAAAGGATGCAACCTGGGAGAGATGTCATCCCTCAGACCAGCCTGAGGCATGTTCGACATCTGCATGCTACTTATGCTCTGGAGCTCATTCTTTTCTCTGATATGGCCTGTAATCCTCAGCAACTCACAAAGTTTCATTTCAAAGACTCAGACCAGGACAGGCCCACATAGAGAGGTCCCGCTTGCAGCACAAAATGCCATGCTCACATTTGCCCTTTGAATTCCTAGACGTTAAACTAAATATAGGGAAGGATGACTGGGCTTGAATTAATTGCTTGCACACCATATGTAGAAGAAGTGGTAGTTACTGTGCTATCTGTAGCATTTAGGTTACCGTGCTAACTGTAGCATTTAGGAACCATAAATAAAGGCCCAAGAATTGAGTTCTACCAATCTGAACATCTCAACCATCCCCTTAGACTGAACGATGAAGCTAGAATTTTTTCTGTGGCTGTGATGGAGAAGGGGCATGCTTACCAAAAGTCAATGCTAGGCACTCCTGTCCACTTTCACATATTTTTTTTCCCTTTTACAAAAGCAGTCATAATTGATTTAGACTTATTTGAGCTGCTGTATATTCAGATACTTCCATGGAAATGGGCCTGTGGTCAGAATCAACAGCTGACAAATGAACTCAGTAATGTTCTACTTGGACTGTTTATAAAACTATTAATTTTGGCAGCTTCTGTGTTTTGGGGTTTTTGGTTTATGCCTGTCTCAACTGTTGAACTATCATACTCTTACCCCTTGTGTCTGATCACTGAAAAAAACCCCAATCAAATGAGAAGCACAAGGTGACTACAGAAACAAACGTTCATCCCTGGATGACCTCAGTTTAAGGCACTCCCTTACTATTTCTATGCATTAGAGGGGTTTTTACGACAAAAAAATCACAGAAGTCAACAACTGTCTTCTTACTGAGTGAGTTGGATAATGTATCACAGGCCAAGACAGCTCATTGCATCAGCTGAACCTGTAAATCACGTTTCTTGTAAGACCCATAATTCAGAATGCTAGGTCTTAGAAGGGACTTATTCCTTGGGGCTTCTATTAGATGCAGTATAAAGCAGGAACTTCTAGACACCAGTACCTCAGGGTGTCCACAGTTCTGTGTAACTTCTGAAGATCTGGACCCAGATAACTTGCTACTTCTTTTTCTACATATCCAGGGTTCACTTTTCTGTTGGCAAAACTGCATAGTCATGTCATTTTTAATTACTGGTCTTTACAAACATTCCAAAAAGTGCTATTGTCATATTGTTTAGAAACCTTCTTTCAATTTCATGCACATATGCCATTGTATTGCTGTGGAAACAGGGTTTAATAGTCTGTTGACATTAACCTAGGACAGAGAGATACTTCAGCTGTCCTTCCCATTTCCTTTTGGACCTCAAGGATGGTTAATTTGCTTTTCCTTTTGTTTTCATAATCTTTGGGATATGTGCCTGCAAACTGATTTAGTGCAAAAATGTCAAGTAATCTGCGTACAGTTCTTATATTCAAGGATTATCCCATTTAGGTAGTTACTTATAACATCATCCTTTGATTTCAGTCGTTTCTTTCCTACTCTGAGAATTTTGCCTTCATCAAAGAAGCAGAGGTGCTTATGGAGAAGATCTCACTGAAAACTACTCAGAGCTATTTTCTTTCTGTTAGTCAACTTACTAACACATTAGAAAGTTCATCACTGAGAGAAACAAGTGATGACTCATGCAGAACTAATGAATTTTTTCTTAGCACTTTTACATCTTTATTTGCATGTTTCCTTCTCTTTTGTGGAAGGGTTGTTTTGGAGAAGGGCACAGTTTACCTATTTCCTGTCGCCATACCAAAGATCTCCAAAAGAAAATTTACTCTTTTTCACTCATAAGACTTATGGAAGAACAGGTGCTTTTGATGTATAGGAAATATTTTTTTCCCATGTTTTTTTTCATCTTTCTCCTCTAAGAAACGAAGAACACAGACACAGGACAATTGATTCGATCTGTGACTTTTCTTAAAAGCCAAAATAAGTGACCTTTCATTTGTTCACAGCACCTCTTAAAAGAGAGAAAATCAGCCTTTCTCTAGAGAGAGTCCAGCAAAGGGCCATGAACATTAAGGAACTGGAGTGGATGCTCCAGTGTCTCCTATGAGTAAAGGCTGAGAGAGTTGGAATGGTTCAGCCAGGAGAAGGCTCAGGGAGAACTGTATCAATGCCTATAAATACCTGAATGGAGGGTGCACAGACTCAGACTCTTTTCAGTGGTGCCTAGTGACAGCACTTGAAGAAACAGACACAAACTGAAACACAGGAGGTTCCCTCTGAACATCAGGAATCACTCTTTCACTGAGAAGTTGACTGAACACTGGCACAGGTTGCCTAGAGAGGCTGTGGAGTCTCCATCCTTGGAGATATTCAAAAGTTGTCCAGACAAGGTCCTGAACAACCAGATATAGGTGGACCTGCTCGAGCAGCCAGATTAGTCCAGATGACCTCCAGAGGTGCCTTCCAACCTCGACTATCCTATGACTATGTGATTATAGAATTTTATTCTTTTTCAAAAGTGAGTGGTGGTTTAGATAGGCATCAAGGGCTCTGACTTAAAAATCTCTCAAGTATAGCAACTGAGATAAGAGCTATCCACAATATCTCTTCGAAATGTTGATTAGATTTTGCCCCCTAGTCTACAGTGAGGAGTGATGGTGTGGTTACCTTCTCTTGGAGACGTTCAATAAGAGCAGCTAAATTAGCTTCACGGTTTTCTTTGATCTGTTCCATTTTCAGTATCAGCTTTTCCTCTGCCATTTTGCTGAAGTTATTGTTCTCCTCCAAAGCTTTCTGAAGCACTTCTCGCTCATGTTCTCTCTTCTCTGCCAGATGTTTCAGCACCTGGGCCTCCTGGGACTGGAAACAGAGAGACAGGTGGCTGAAGAGGAATAGTCATTTGGAGCAAAGTAACCCCCATAGGGCAACAGTTCACTGAGTTTGGAAACTGTAAAGCTTGTTGCTGTGTTGTTACATGCACTGCTTGGAAAGGCCACTTCTGTGATTAGGCCAGATCAGCTGCAGCAACAGGGGCTTAGAGGCACTGCCTAAACCTGAGCTACACACCTGAGGCAGCAGCAGAGGAGCATCTGAAGCATTTCTGTCAATAAGAAATGCTGTCTTGTGTTACTGCCCTGGGTTGTCTGGGTTACTGCAGTGGTTGCTCAGCCTCTGGTAGATGCAGTCTTCCAGCTATGAGCATTTTATTTGTAGAGATAGGGGATTTGGGGCTGAAGGTATGTCCAGTATTAAAAGGGAGGTTGCTGACACAGGAGAGATGCATTTTTTGCCTCGGCTTGACTATCTTTTAATGTGCTTGAATAGTTAGTAACAACCTTCAAGTTTACTCTTGTGAAAGATAGACTGAATCAATTCAGACAATATTTTTTTCCTGTGATATTTGTTTGGCTTCATCTTACTGATTAGGAAGGGAAAAAGGGTTTTATTCTATTGAAAATAACAAAAAAGCTATTTTTAGTTAAAAGTTCAAATTTTTCAAGGAAGATGAAAACTGCAGGTAGGAAATAAACAGATGCAGCCCATGCACAATAGTGTGTTACTCTTCTTTACAAGCTCATTTCTCAGAAGCATAAGCTTTGTTATTTATTTTAAGTCAAATTACTAACATGAAACCACTAATCCTAGGAGAGAAGCCAAAGAACTTGAAGCACAGGGCCCACCCTCCAGGCAAGCCTAGACAACATGTTTCAGAGGAGTAATTTGGAAATGATAAACAACATTGTATGCTTTTGGATAAAATAAATTAGAGTAAGCATGAGAAGCAAACAGAAAACAGGGAATGAAATATGGCCCCAGGAATCTAAGTGTGTATTTCAGTGCAGAACACAATGCACCGTTACCATTGTTATCTGTAAAAATGAATTAGTTTAAAGCCTAAATTAAGGGCTTTAACCAATAACTACAATTAGCAGTAATGAATCCTATTAAATTCTATCATGTGGTTTTAAATGGAGTGAATAAGGCTGCGATTCTTTTACGTGAGCTAGATCCAACTGGGAAGAAAAAAAAAAAAACAAACAAATTTTTTTTTTGAAAGTAAGATACAGAAAAAGCCAAATGCACTGATAAAGACATATTAAGCTGATTCTAGAAAAGGCTACGAAAGCCGGGCAGAACATCTTGCAGCTAGACACTGAAGTAAAACATATGTGGATTTGACAGGCTGTAATGGCTTGCCTGAGATCAGAGGAAAGAGCTACTTTCATCCACCTTGGCCACTTGTATTTGGTTTCACCTTTGGCCTGGTTGAAGTTAGGGCTCCATTCTCAAACCATGATCCCTGGAGCACTTCCTGATGGGAATGGTCTACTGAAATGGCTGGTACCTTACAAAGGCTATTCCTGGCTCTTACCTCCATTATAGCATATGCTAAACAGAGTAACAGAGCAAGCATTTTGCAAATCTTTGACTCATAGGAAATAACTGTTATGCAGGCCAAAAGATGTTGTAAATGGGAACAAAAAGTGCCCAGAAAGACACAGCCAAAAGCAGAGGGAGTTTCACTGGCAGAGAATGGAAGGAGGATGATCCAATGGGGAAAAGATCTGGGCAAAGATGGAATTTTGAAGACCAATTGAAAAAAAACCCAAACACAAAAGCCCTGTAAATTTAACGAAAACATGAATAATTTTAATAGTTATATAATAAAAATAGTTTTAAGCAAAATATTTGATTTCATATACTTAGCATTTAACATTTATTTTACTGTAGGCCATTTCAAAAATATAAAAAAGTTTTTTGGAAGATTTAGTACAATGTAAAGCTGAAGTAGAACATCTTCATCTTACCTGACCATTTTTGGACCAACATGAGTGGCTCAGTTTGACCAGCGCTTGTAAAGTTGTTCTGCATTTTCTGTTTAATATAGTATGCCATGGCAAACTTTCGTCTACTTTTGGAAAAGTTATCATCATTGAATTGGTTGCTGATATGAATGAGGTGAACTCTTTGTTTAAGCGATCTACAAGTAACTTTGATAATCTAAGAATCTATTTCCTTTCCTGTTGGGAGTTGGAATAGAAAAAGTATTATGATACTAACTGTAATATCCTTTCCCATGAAACATTTAAGTGACTTGTTAGTTTGAAAGACTAACATTTCATTGTGTTTAAAGGTGTATGTTTAATGTGTTATACAATCAAACCTTTTCAGACTTAGAAAACAGATATTTACAAGGATATATCCAGGACCCTTGGAGATGCTGTACTAAAAAGTAAGATTTAGACTGTGACTATAAGCAGAATTTTTGAAAAGAACATTTGCTTTTCAACAGAAGGTAGCAAAATGCCTTTGAGACTTTGGGGCAATTGCCCATTTTTCAGGGTTTGTTTTCTTCCATTCAAGCCCTTTTCCTTCTGGAACTATTTCTTATTATCATAAATGCTGGGGAACAGTAAAAAAATATCAAAGTACACACAGTTCCGGAGGCTATGCTGGTGGACAACACATTTAAAGGTAATTTGCCTATTAACATGTGATGATGAAGAAAATCCTTATACTCTGATCCAGTATTCACTGGATGCAGATTGTGTTGGCACCAGTAGGAGTCTTAATGAAAGCTAAACCAGGCCTCAGGAACTGACTTCACACCCCTAATGTGATTTTCCTTTATGATATACCTTGAACAACATTCCTTTTCCTCACTCAAAATGTTCAAGGAAATGAACATAGGACATGTTCAATGTTTCAGAATAAAGGGACATCCCTCCCCACAACAAAATACCCATGTGGTAGAGCCTCATTTAGACTGATGTCCCTCTTCTAATGCTGTTGTACCCCAGTTGTGACTCTGCCTGTTTCCCTAGTGTTCAGACCATTTTTAAAATCCCCTTGTGACAATTCTCTGGAAGGCAGTTGGTATGTTTTTGCACAGGATTGTCAAACAATTTTCTATTTCCAACACATTAGGCAAAATAACTTGACCACCCTGTCTATTCAAAGTCTACTACACATCCAGAAATTGGTAAATGAATGACCCCAGATACATAGTGGAGCTGGGATTAATAGACTCTATTGTTTGTTTTGGCTTTTAACTGCTGCATTTGGACTCCCACGGTCTTGATACAGGTTTCCAGCATATGTAAGAAGTTTTTATTCCAAATTTATTTTCAACATTGTATTGTTTGCAAGTGCTGCAAAGGATATTTTCACATCTTTGATAGTCCATGTCATAATAGATTTGTAAATGGCTTATGGTAAGTGCTTCTTGTACAGCTATTGTGAGAAAATTAGTAAAAAAGGCTGGGAATGGGATGAAAGATAAAGAAGATTAATAAGGAGAGGCAAGTATGAAATAGTGGGGAACATAAAAAAAAGTACTCAAGGGAGAATATCGAAAGGACTTCTTAAACGTGACAAGGCATAAACAATGCAGCTACATCTACAGCAGCTAATGGTAGATGTGGAGGAATAAAATGTTGCAGAATGTTCCTCGTACAGATAGATACCTTTGCTCCAAGAAATGTACTGCTGTGCTAAAAAGACAGCTAATGTGGCAACTTATGGTATGTCATATTTCTAAAGGATCACGTGCACCCCAGTTTTCAGAGATGAGTGCTTCAAAAAGAAATCCACATCTCTTACTTAGCTGGCCAGAGATAGGTGTAACCAACTAAACACTCACTTCACCAGCAAATTTGTTTATGGAAACTGGCTTTGGAAATGCACATAATTTTAAATTATTATTCACAGGAAGAAAATTCTACTCACCTGAACAACAGGTGCTTTATTTTCTTACATTTATCTATTTTTGTTTGACATGTACATCCAAATATTGAAATCATTTATGCAGAAATAAAATTAAATTATGGTTTTAAGCAAGAAATTAGCTCAGGCAACTGCTTTAAGCTGTAAATTTCAGCTTGAATGCATTCACCTTAGTTACTAGAATCTTTTGTTACCGTGATGCATGGGGCACCCTACCAGTCATGAGAGCTGTACTTTCATAATACATTAATTCACTGTCTGGACTCAATTGTTCAGCAGAAGCTGCATTAACCTTGATATTCTTCACTGTATTGTGTCTTTAAGAGGTAGTATTAATGGAGTAGAATGCAAAGACAGGACTAAAGGTTTCTACTGCAATGTAAATGCCAAGGTGCCTAGGTATTAATCAGAAAGAAATGGTGGCTTAAAGAAGCAATGTTTTCAGAGAAAGGAATTGAGGCTGGGGTTTTTCTACATAAAAGCAAAGGCATGGACTCAAGTTAGACCTCACTTATAGCACTGTCTTCTTCAAATCTCCATTCCTCACATCCTATTCGTCAGTAGGAATACTATTATCTGTATTGCATTAGCACCCTTTCTGGCTGTTGTGAGGAGTCACTGCCCCAGGCAGTCTGCGAATACATAGGGAGAGGCAGTTCCTCTCCCAAAGCAATGGAGCAATGGCAGTCTAGAGAGACACAAAGAAGAGGGGGATGCTCCTGCTCCATGGGATCGCAGAGAAGTGAAATGGCCTTATGGGAAGAGAGTCAGAGACATTTGAACTGTAGCCTTAGGTGAGGTCCTACTGCTACTGAAACTAGGTGGTGCAAAATCCTGCATGAATTTAGATGAGGATCTTTGGGTTTTTTCCAGTCTGCCAAGGGACCTTTGGATCACAGCTACTAAAAACGTGAAGTAGAGTAAAAGTATAAAAAGCTCACCCACTATGTGATTCAAGAAAATGCACTTTCTCTTCCTCAGGTGGCACAAAATTGCTGCTATGAGGGTTGTGACCCAAGCGGGTAAAATAAGGAATGTTAGAGGGATGCAACAGGTACCATCTGAGCCCTCTGTCTCATGCTTCCCTAGCTGCTCATGAGGCATTTTGTGGTCTGCTGCAGTTTGAGGCCTGGCATTTTCACATTGATGAAGATCAACGTCAGCTTGTCTTGTGTTTGTTCGTTAGTGGCCAAGCCCACAGTGGACTGCAGGAAGAAGCTTTGCCAGCACTGTGATGTATGCTGACTCTGGTCATGACTCCAAACACTCTGAGACAGACCCCAGTGCCAAACACAAACTCTCTCCCAGCTGGTAGCAAATATCTTCCTGCAGGCACATATTCCATAGGCTTATACTTTTTGGGTGATGAACTGTGAAGCGGTTTGCGGTTTGGGCTATTTTTTGTAAACATTAGGGGTGAAGCACCATGTATGGAAATGCTACGGTGTAAATCAAAATGCGTCAGAAACATCCAGTTCTGGTGCTGATTCTGCACTTATTACTGGGATATTTACATGGAAAAGCACTTCATGCTGCGTTACCTCTCCACACAAGCACAGCTGAGGGCCAGCAGTAACAGAAAGGGAGATCAGTAGACAGGCAAGATGTCTCAGGCAGTGCCTGCTCTCCCCCCAGCCTGCTTGCTTACACATTTGGCGGGAAATCAAGGAGGGGAGCAGGAATGAGTTGGAAGAAGACAGAAAACTTCACTTTTGCAAGGGAAGGTGGCTGATCCCATCTCTGCCTCTCGTCTCACCTGGAGTGACAATTTTGTGGGCCCCATGCAATATCTAGGAGGGAGCATTTATTCCCCAGCTCAGATGCCTTCCCCATTTTGGTGAAGCCTTTTCTCCTGACAGCCATGTGGTAAAGCATGTGTGGCTTTTTCAGTGCCAAGGAGAGATGAATCAAGAGCATTAACAAGTTCCTCTGGGCAAGCTGTAGGGCTTGCTCAAAGGGGCAGCAAGTTGGGGGCTGAAGCCTGGTGCAGAGTGGCCACAATCCTGGCAAAGACACCAAGGGGGGAACTGCCTATTGTGAGGAGCATAGCAAGCTTTGGCCAGGTAAGGCTGCATGTGGGGCTTATCTTGCAGCCTTTCACAGTAATGGTACTAAAAACTCATGTTGCTGTAAGTCTGTGTCCAACAGCATGGAAGTTAAGAAACATGACTGTTCTCCTGCATTCTTTGTAGCCCGAAGCACTAGGGATGATCCGGATTCAGTTTCATCCCAATTCAAAGCCATTTAAAGGATTTAATTACATACATTTTCTCTCTCATAATCCAAAGTCTAGTAGAAATGTGTGTCCCTTTAATGTTTCATTTTTATGCGGTAAAAGTTGAACATGGGAAATAAAGATATATAATTCAACATACAGCTCTTAAAGTCTGAACATGAAAAGTAATAACTGCTGAACATTCAAGGCCAAAGGGTAAAAACTGATAAAAGCTAAAGATTCTGTAAGAAAGAAACTTCTGCTGCCTATAATGTCACTGTGCTCTAATTTCTTGAGTGGGAAGGAAGAAAAGATCTTTTGGATTATCCACCAAGGTGAGGAAATATAGCACACACATTCCAAAAAAATAATGGCATAATAATGACATGCTGTAAGGAAGATTCTATAAATGGAAAAGAATAAATCTGTAACTAACCCAAATGAGTCTTGCTGGGTGGTGCAAAAGGAAAAAATGCCTCTGGTAAAACTTTCAGTTTGGTTTGAGAGTATGAGGTCAAGTGAGGTAGAGAAAAAGGGGGAGAAAAGGAAAGAGCCCTGTAAAAGACTATAAGGGAATAAACAAGAATGGTAGACAGGAAACAGGATAAGCAGGAGTCTGTTGAAGTGCATGCATTGCTGTAGATGTTCTCATGAGTTTAAAAATTTATTAGAAAATTTATTAGTGAACCCTGCCTAATTAACACAGCAGAACCTAATTCCTAAGCAGTGTGAAATCAATTAGTATTTTTTTTCCAAAAAGGCAATTCTCATCCATTAGTTATACTTGATTTTAATTAGAGCTGTGATGGAAGAACACAGTCTTAAATGGTCATGCCTGACAGCTGTTGTGCATAGATTGAAAAGTATGGTAACAACTACCACACTGGATATCAGAAAAAGTCTGCCTCATTTGTCTAGCAGCAGAACATGAAAGATGCTTAGGGAAAGTGTAGATGGAGTTAGGCAAATCTGCCTAGTCCTTTCCTTGAGAGAGAGCTATGAATACATATATGTATACACACATCTATAGATATATAGCTTCCCAGTTTTCAGCAGTCACCAAGTTACATAGTTTTCTGAGCCAGAGGTTGCATTCATATAACAATTTCCTGCAAGGTAGTGCTCTATCAATTTTGTTATTTTCTTTTTGAAATAAAGAATATCTTAATAATCTCTAAATAATCTGAGATAACAAATGCAGCTTGATTAAACAACACATGAAAAGGCAATTCCTCCTCTCTCTCTTGAAATTGCTGTCTGATGATTTCATAAGAGTGTTTCTTTGCCTTCAGACTATGTGAAACAGAATATAATTGTTCCTATTCGTCTTCTCATTACCATCCATGACTTTGTAGACTCCTATCTTATCTTTCATCTGTTGTCTCTTTCCAAGCTGGAAAGTGGACTATTTAATTTATGGAAGATTTTGTGTTCCTCTGATTGTTTCTTTTAATCCTTCTCTGCACTATATTCTTTTTCAGGCCAAAAATTAAGGCAACAATTGAGATATGAGAGCACCAGGGATTTTAACAGTGACGTAATGAATTTTTTTAATCTGTTCTTTGTTCCTTTCCCAGCATTTTCCGCTGCAGTGTTAATGTGGATGATCTTGTCTATTAAACTAGCTCAGTTAAATGTTCATTCAAAATGAATATAGGACCAAGGGGAAGAAATGGCAGGTGTCTGTATTGCTATCACTGATTATCAACTTATTGCATAATGAGTTTTTCTTTAGGAAGAAATGAACAATAAGGAAATCAAGGAAATTAAATCTCTGGGACATTCAATTTTTATTTCCCACTAAGAATATGCATAATATCAGGTTTCTTAATTGAGGTCATTTTATTCTGTGTCCATATCTTTACTTGAGTGCTTGTCCTCACAAACTGAGTCTTTGGGGCCTATCATCATTTGGGTGTGTTAAAGCTTGCACTTCTGGGCAGGTGCTAGTGCAAATGCATATCCTTTCACCTACAGTCATGTCCTTTTACTGAAATGAATACTCTGGCAGAAGTTTTTTTTTGAAAGAAGAAATAGTGCTGCTAATGTGTGTGCATTGGAAGCACGCTCTTGTGTTAGTGGCAACACTTCAGTGTTCCTCTAAATGAACTGTTCCAATCAGTGAGGTCCAGCATAGTCAGGATTCACTGCAAATCGGAACTGAGGGCCAGGTTTTAAGGACTGGTCAGTAATTCAGGTCTACTGACTTCATATCTCACAATATACCAGTGTAATCACTCCATTTGGATTCTTGGAAGCAACCCTGATCTGGTCTGAGAGGAGAGAAAGGAAAATGGAGCTGCTTTTGTTGGAGCTGCTCCATGTGCCATCTGTGGTGTATCTGCACAGATACAGGTGGTAGTCCCTGGACTTCTATATACATTTTTGTCCATGTCTGGAAAAGATTCTGTAAATGTCAGTTTTAATAAAAAGTCACGTTGTTTAAGAGATAAAGGAAAGCCTTTGAGACATCTAATATTGTTCCATTTTCAGTTATCCTCTACCAGGGACTCCATGAGCAGGTGGAAGGGGTTTCTAACTCCAGTTTAACTGGTGTAAGCACCACAAAATAACATTGATCATCTGGCTGAAGGACACAGGAAGTCCTTCTATGGCTCCTGAGGCTTTTCTGGTTTCTGTGGCTCTCCTTTTGTGCCATAGCAAAAGGAAAGATGGATTAACTAGGACAATATATTACCACATCTTGAGTTTTCTGTGGCCATTGCAGGCAGATGTGACTTTTCTGAAATGGTACAACACAGCATAAACACTGGGCTCATATAGAACTCCGTTAATTTCCCGACTGGCAATTTAGACTGGCTCTGGTAAGTGTCTCCTTAGCTTTTCATGTCATCCTCCAATTTATTTAATCTGGAATTTGGCCTTTTATCTTCTGAGAAAAAAAAAAAAGCCATTGGAGTTAGCTCTGACTTAAAGACCTCTTCAACACATCAGTCATGATGAAAGCCAAATAAACAGTTTATGTGGACTTTGATGGTTAGACTTGATGATCTTGGAGGTCTCTTCCAACCTAAAGGATCCTAT
>NW_008602435.1:0-26474 GCF_000691845.1 Merops nubicus | reverse complement strand
CTGCTGAACACACCACTTTTGTGCTAACCTTTGTGAAGAAGGTGTAGCAATCCTTCTAAATCCTATGTGACAAACTTACTATGAAACAGGTCTTTACCATTATGAATAAAGGTCATAAAGAAAGGAAGAATTAGACTGTAGATAACCTTACAAAGCCAACTTCCAGTACTGTTGAGACTGTCTAATAGAAATGCCTCTCTTAGTAGCTGTGCTATGCCAACACTTTCATTCAAGTGTGTGATGAATTGTCCAGAACTTTCTTTATTCAGGGCTGACATGCCTTCATAGTGTCTAAATAAGACATTTTACCTGCCTCAGGCAGGCCTTGTGAGTGATTTCCATAGGTACTACAAGGAGTCAAGATCTTCTAGCCCACACAGTAGCTGTTTGAATTGCACATCCATCTCCTAACCTTAGACACCAGAAGAACTGCACTGGTTTTCCGTAACTAGGATATATGCTCTGAACAAACCACTTCCCAGTGACACATTAAGCATACATATTAGAACTCACTTTGACCTCCCATCTGCAACTATCTGTATTTTGTGACTCTTACTTTTCAAACATCAAAACCAGTGGGGTTTGTTTGCAAGCTGCTGAGAAAATAAACTTGTTTGTTCCTTTAAACACGTTAATGATTTTTGTCCATGCAGGCCACTGTCAGTCATGGCAATGGAGAACATATAAATGGACAGGAAAGTTGACTGTTATTCTGTACAATTAGGGAGGCCTAATTACTAGGATTTTTTTTAAGGAAAGATACCTTTCTCCTCTCCTCTGCAGCCTCCAGCTTTTTCTGGATCTCCTCAAGAGAGAGTTCTTTCTTCTTTGGAGAAGCTAAAGTTCGTGGTGCTTCTGAGACTGGAGATGGTGGCTTTAGGATCAGTTCAAAGGCCTGGCCTGAGGCACGTTTGTTGATTTGTTTCACTTCCATGTCTGCAGAATTAAGTGAGAAATGTTAAGCCCTTCAATACCTCAGTGGTACTGAGGAGAGAAGCAGCACAGACATTAGTGTAGGATCAGAAGTGCAGACAAAAGATCTAGCATCTTTGCCTTGGGCATTTTAAATGCAATGGCAGATTATGGGCTGAAAACTGCTCTCAGAAGTACATTCTGTTTTATCTGTAATAGCATAATTATACCTTAATCTCATAAAGATAAAAATTTACAGCAGTTTTGGAAGCTTATTGGGGTTCTGTGTCATTTCACATTCCCTGCAAGCAGTGCCCAAGCTGATTAATTTTTTAAGCATGCTTTCATCTTTTCTTGGTTTGCTTCAGAATTATGTCAGCTGTGAAGAGCTGTAATTCTCAAATGGGGAATAGGAAAAGTACAGCTCAGTAAGAGAGGGCTAGCTTTAAGAGTTTAGTAAGCTTCTGTTAGGAACAATATCTAGCATCACAGGTAATACACAATCAGTAAAAGGTAATAGTCAAACCCAAGAAATAAATTGTTAATTCAGCAAAATATCCACTGGCTGATGCTATGGACTGGGATGGGGAACTGAGTCATCTCCGAGCACTAGCACAATATCTGACCCACAGGATGATTTCCAGTGAAAGTCACTCACCATCATATTTATAGATGTTCATGTTGCGAGGTTCTGGGTAAAAACAGGAGCAGATCAGGGACAGCATGGACAGCTCCTTCATCTTCTCCTTGTAAGCTGAAACGAGAGATCTTGTTAGCATGCTTCATGTCTCCAGCTGAGGCAACTGGCTGGGGGCCAGCAAATATGCTCTATCACCCACCAGACAGATTTCTCTAGAATATTTCTTCTGAACACTGAGCCTTTATCAAATCACGCATGAGATGCTCAGTACTGCAGGGACTGCTTCTGATCTCCTACATGACCTCAGACTTGGGCAGAATGCAGACAGCCCTCTCTGATTTATACAAAGTGAATCTCACTACCAGGAAATGTATTTAGCACTGGAACAGTGCCATGACTTCACTCTCTCCTGGCAGGTGGGGAGACATGAAGCTCTTACCAATTCTCTGACATATCCAAATGCAATTGAGAGCAGCTCTGAAACACTGCCCATGCGTTGCCATAGGCAGATGCTAAAAACATTATCTGTGACAAATGAAAATGTCACCCAGATAATTAAAAATAAAAACAGAAATGAGCTTACATTTATCAAATCCCTGGCATAATGTCATTAATATGCGTAACTGCTTGAAACAAAGCTTTTTCTTCCTCACTTAGTGGCCAAAATATGTTGCTTCCATACTCAGATCTAGTGTATATCAGCTGATGCAATAAATGCCCTTGTAATTCGCCTTTACAGCATTATCTTTACTCACTCTGTAATACCTATAGGCCCCAGACATGGACTGAGGAGGAGATGGGTCTAGAAATGGTGATATCAATACCTAACCAGTATACAATGGTCTTCCTTCATGCTAATTGTTGTTATCCCTGCTTGTAAGTAGGAAAATAGTTATACGTGGTCACTGGGCAAGTCAACAACAGAGCCTAGGCTAAAGCCAGCTCGCCCGGGTCCTGGGGCAACAAACTAGCAGCTGCTCACACTGCATAAAGTATATCTGTTGAGAGGGGTTTGCTTCAAAATTCATCTTGGCACACAACAAATCCTTGCTACTATCAAAATCAGATCTGCAGAAGCAGACACATCTTTGCTGCCAGCAAAGACATGTGAAAACATGGCTTGAAATATAACTGCAGCTCCAAGTATTGTACGTAACAGGTTTGATCTTCAGATTGTGGATACATATGAAATTGTCATTCAACCTTCCTCATGGATACTCTTGCACTTTTTGAATTTGTTTTTCCTACAGAAAGGCCCCCGAGGTTGATGAAGACTTAAGAGCCTTAGGGTGCTGCTCAGTATAGTAGTGCTTGAATGATGCATCACTTCAGAAATGGATTTGTAGCAACCACTGGATGATTAATCTCTCTAATTAAGCTTTGCAGAGGCCTTTAATCATGAACACTAAATAAACTACCTAAAGGACATACAGCCTTTTGGAAACCATTGGTAAAAGCCAGCACCTCAGGTCAAGAAAGTGCTGAAGATTCTGCTTTCTGTGAACTGGCTTGTAAAGGGAACTTGGACTTAACAAGCTTTTTCTTTTGAAACTTAAGTACCAACTTGCAAGGAATGACTCAAAAAACCTCTGAAGACTTGTATTCAAGTACTCAAGCCTATTGATGACACAAGCTGAGAACTAAACCTTCTTGTGCAAGGTCTGCTCCATCACTGCTACAATGTATGCCTTGAATTATCTTCATAGAAAGAGGCAAGCAAAGCAGTGTCCCAGGAATTCAGCCTTTTGGGACCTTTGTTATTATTTTTTATCTTTGCTTGACATTGACTATGTCTTGCTTCCTAACAGCATTAAAAACAATTAGAAAAAGGTGTTTGTCCTCCCAGTTTGTCATCTGCAAAACGTGTCTGGAGAAAGATAAAAACGTGCTCATCTTTCCCACCTTTCACTACAACAGCTGCACTGAAAGCATGTTGGTGAAATTGTTGTCATTCTGACCACTGACAGAATTAGGGTGACTTTCTATGCTTTACAACCATTACATTTTACTTTTTCATGGTATTGATTTAGTCTCCATTTGCCCTAGAAAGTTTTTCCACCATACTTGGAATTTGGCTTGAATACTCACAGGACGTTTTGGAGGCTGCTGCAACCCTGGGAAACAAACAACCTGCCATGTTGACAAGTACTGTTTTTCCTGTTGGAGGTATTAAGGACTGAGCGCCTCAGAGGAACTGAAGAGCTATACAACTCCTCGGGCATCCAGTGTCGGCGTTGTGATGACTGGTCACCCCGGGCCAGGCAAAGAACAGCTTGTTTGGAAGCATTGAGTAGCAGGAGACCTGCTTTCCTTACACTGCTATACATTTAGAAATAAAAAGGCAGTAATGTTAGCCCAGTTAGTGGTCTGATTAGAGTTGCTGGCCCATGTTACACAGGTTGAACAGGGAGAGGAGTTAGTTTTTTAGCCAGGGAAGCCTATTCTCTCAAAAAGAAAAAAAATTCTAACAAAAAAGCAGCACACAGGCCAGAAAGGCAACAGTATAGCATTTATGCAATCTGCACAGGACCTCTTGGGTTAACTGAAATAGGCACAAAAATGATCTTTCTTATATTGGAGCTTTTAAAAACCCTTGAAGACAAGCAGTGTTTGCAACAAAGTTTATTTTCCAAAAATGTTTCAACTAGCTTGCTAATTATATATCTCCTTGCACAGTCACCTAAGGTACATATCATTCCGTTAACTGTGCAAGTTAAATGAAGGAAAGTAAATGATGCTAATTGTAATACCACAAAAGCCCTGAGAGGGAAATTGCTTGGAAAGAACAACGTTGACAAAATTCAGCAACAGAATCTTCTTAGTTCTATGCAGCTAGATTTAAGTGCTTACATGCATTACAAGCTTCAAAGTTGGGCAAGAGCAGAACACTGATTTTTGCTAAAACAAGAAGGCATTTTAGTATTAGCAATTCTTGCAGCTTTGCTGTGAGTATCCTAGTATTTACAAGTCTTCTTAAAGTCTGAAGCTGTGTGCTTATTTCAAAACATAATAAATTTTTTTAAAAATAAATTCTTCATGTTCAGAGTTGCTGAGAAAGACTTAGAAGTATTATTTAATGGCCTTAAAAACTTTGACAGCTTCAGAGAAGAAATTTAGATAGCTTAGAAACTCAAGAATGCATAAGTTTGGTTTTTTTTTTTTTTTTTTTTTTTTTCTGAATGAGTCCCAAATGCACCTTAGTATCATTGTTTTAAGCCAATCTCACCATTTTTCTCAAACATCAGGCATTATTTTTAACAGCTGTGTTTAGAAACTGTGAAACCGCTCCCTATGTTGGGTAAATATTTCCATGCTGTTTCTTCATGGGCTCTTGACTTGTTTGTCCAGGTAATATCTCCCAGAATCTTTCAGGGGTGCCAGTGCTATGTCTGCATGAGTGAGCCGGGAAGCACAGCAAGACTGGATCTCTGGACGGAAACAGCACTAAAGACTCCATGCTCATGCTGTATGTATTTTGAGGGTCTTTTCTTTAGACTAGTTTGGTCCCATGGTCTGAACAACCATCAGTGACTGGAGCATAGTAGATATACTGCTAATGCACATCTTCTGGTTTCACTACCTACCAAGTAAACCAAGTGCACTCTGAGATTGCTCTGCAGTGTAAACCAAAACATGGTCAGCTAGGCTGTTCTGATGATCCTCTTTGAAAGTGCTTATCTGATCTCAAATAATATACTTATTCAGAGACACCCCATACGCCTCCACTAATGACAGAAAATTAGTACGTTGCCAGCCCTGCAGCTCACTTGCCCACTGGGTGAAGCTAATAAGGCAGAGTGCTATGACTGCCATTAGAAGTCAGCAACCATTTATTGCTGGGAGAAATAAGAAGATTAGGGAAAACACTGGTAAAATCACTGTCTGTTCTTATCTGTTATTCAATAGCTATAACTTTTTTCGGTTTACACTCAAAAATGAAGATCTGTCCTGGCTGATGGGCAATTTGGGTCACATTTTGTTCCCTGGCAAAGCACAGCTAGGACAGGTTGCTGTGTCACAGCAGAGAATGTTACTCATGAGCAAGACTTTTTAACACACGGAAGCAGAGACATTAAGTGTAAATGTTACTTATAATTAACATACGATGAAGGCAAATCTGTTGTTTCCTTTTGCCTTACTGAATCCAGTCTACATATAATAAAATGTTACTGATCTTTGACACTTCAAGTCCCACTAGCCAGCTAGTTCTTGAAGTTCTGCATGCCTGGAAGGAAACAGAAACTGATGTGCCCATGGTTAAAATGTGCAACCCCTAACCTGGTTTAGCCCCTCGTCCCCTAGCAAAGTACCTGTGGGACAGTCAGCTTCCTGAGACTGAGCTGACATCCTGCTTTGTTATATGCTTTGGAAGAGATGGAAGGAGCAAGAAGTAAGATTAGGTGAACCACAATACGGAAGGTAGAGAAGACCTACCACAGCCATTCTTTATGCTGATTTCTCACGGATGTTACTGACAAAGCAGTTGGTAACACTTTGCTAATGCTCCCTCTGAGGTTCTGGAGTTTTAGGTTTGGCAAGACAAGGCTTTAAGTCATGAAAAGCTGTGCATTTTGTGAACACCAAGAGGCACACTCTGTTGGCCAGTAATTTTTTTCCATAATCCGTTTTAGTAGTGTGATGCATCCTCTTCTGTCAAACGAAGTTGTGTTACATGATCGTAACTGTAATTGTTTCCCCAGAGCTGGTGGGGTATTTTAAGAAAGCTGCATGATGAGTGCTGGTAAAGCGGTGAACTAGTACTGGGACTAGTACATGGGGCTGGGAGAAGTAAAACTCAAGATGGGGCACAAGTGAGAGGGATTCTAGACAGCATTTGATTTTTGGCACTCAGCTGAGATGTACAAGTCTGGCATCCACTTTAGTTAATGCTGACCAGCCCATATTTAAGACGTACAGTTTGCAACAGTCATGAAAGCTTTCCCTCTAGTCAATGGAGAGATAAGCAACACTAGAGAGTGATTGGCCTCATTCCAAGAGAGATGTCTAAAATGAATTAGGTTGCCTTAAGGCCAATGAATCTCTCTTTGTTGTCAGAAAACCTAAGGATGTTTGTAGTCTTATGGAGTCACCAGTGATGGAGGGAATGAAAGCAGAAGCTCCTGCAGTAAATACATCTTCTCCCTTACATTCAGCCTCGAGTGACATCTCCTTTTGGTGGTTCACAGGTGAAGCTTATTTTGTTACTGTCTCTTTAAATGCAATAAACTGCTCAAGAGAGTATTTAATGCGAGTCCATCTTGCAACCTTGTGTATATGTGTGCTCTTCCAGTTTTCTCAACAAAAATAAGGTTGCTTTAAATTGTACTAACAGGTCATGGGCTCTCATCTGTTTCACTGGTGGGAAAGGTGGCGTGGGACACTCACTCACCTGGGGCCATTCTCGGGTGGCTAAGTCTTTAAAATTGTACTCCGTATACTGCAATGCAGTTTAGCATAGAGATGAATATAGAGTTTTGGTCATGTCCCCTGTCACGGAAATTTTGTTTATATTTCTGTATCTAGGCTATAGAGTAAGCAGGTATTATGAAAAGGAAACAAGAAACAGAAAATGAGGAGAATAAACTGTGAATTACTGAGTTTCCTCTGCCAACAGTAACTCCAACATTTCCTACCATATGTCCAGCAAATGAAGAGGAAAGAACTTGGGCAAATCTAGTCTGCTTTTGTGGCAACTGAGAGTTTTAAAAAGTAGCTGTAGGCATTACTTTCTTTAACCTTCATGACAATTCTGAGGTCACTAAAGCTACCCAAGTTTTGACAGAAATATTAGACATTTTATTCACTCCAATAAGAGAGCCTTTTAACAAACAGCTTTAAAATAGTTCAGGGTAGAATCAAGCTTTAGTGTCATTCACAAAAGCAGAGGGTGGCAGTGAAATCAGGGAGCACTGTAGCATCAGTTTTTCAAAACACACAAAAAAGATGCAAGCCACAGATCTGATCCTTCAGGTTCTTGTTAAGACTGTGTCAGATTGTACCAATGAACCCCTGTCCCTGAGTGCAAGCCCTTGCGTGCCACTTCTACAGCATAGTTCAGGTGACAGCACAGGATCTGGCCAGAAAACCCATCCCAAGGAATAAACAGGTGATTATTTGCTGATGCAGATTACATTTATGGTACATAAACACACAGACTGGAGGGTGGCACAAGTCTAACTGAAAATTGCCCCTAACGTTACAGCTTAATTACTGATCATGACTATTGATTTTTGGACTCTTGGACTACACCAGAGGCCATGTCTATGATTTTTATTTTATGTGTACAACTAGATTAAAATGTCTTTGTTCACTTTATTTTCTGATGTCAGAATGTTAATATTAAGATCTAAAATTACTATTTTGTATTATTTCAAATTATGTAATTTTCACTGCTGAAGCAATGAGAAAACCCATTTGCTGAACCCTGACTGTTACAGTTGTCAGTGACATGAGTTAATGGGACTATTTTGCTGGGCTAACACAACCACATTGTCAGAGTGAGATATTAATAGAAGGGAGGTATTGAATTTGGAAAAAAATATCTTGTCATGTTCACTTGAAACAAATAATGATGAAGATGTTTTATCATAGTCACTGTTGTAGTCTTGGGCCAGACTGTAATGTCCATTTACAGAAATGAAAACAAACACATTGCACTGTGAATCATAGAATCATTAAGGTTGGAAAAGACCTCTAAGATCACCAAGTCCAACCATCACCCCAACACTACCATGACCATGAAAATATGTCCTGAAGTGGCACATCTACATGCTTTTTGAACAACTCCAGGGATGGTGACTCCACCACCTTCCTGGGCAGCCCATTCCAATGCCTCATCACTCTTTCAATAAAGAAATTCTTCCGAATATCCAATCTAAACTTCCTCTGGTGCAACTTGAGCCCATTTCCTCTTGTTCTATTGTTAGTAACTTGGGAGAAGAGACCAACACCCACCTCACCCCAACCTCCTTTCAGGTAGCTGTAGAGAGTAGTAAGGTCTTTCCTCAGCCTCCTCTTCTAAAGACTAAACAATTCCAGTTCTCTCAGCCGTTTCTCATCAGACATGTTCCCCAGACCCTTCACCAGCTTTTTTGCCCTTCTCTCAACCCGCTCCAACACTTGAGTGTCTTTCTTGCACTGTGGTGCCCAAAACTGAATCCAGTACTCAAGCTGTGGCCTCACCAGTGCCTAGTACAAGGGCACGATCACTTTCCTCGTCTTGCTGGACACACTGGTATTGATACAGGCCAGGATGCCATTGGCCTTCTTGGGCACCTGGGCACAGTGCTGGCTCATGTTTGGCCATCTGTCCACCAGCATCCCCAGATCCTTTTCTGCCTGGCAGCTTTCCAGTTGCTCATCCCCAAGCCTGTAGCATAGCTTGGTTCCAGTGTGGAAGGAATACAGACATATATATGCATGTCCAGAGCCCTGACAACCTCACCACTCTGCATGCTTGTGGAAATATGGGAAGAACAGACAAGAAAGCTATAGGTAAGCTTCTCCTCTTTCACCAGCTCTGCAAAAGCTGGTCTGTAGCGGTGGCAGAGCTGGGAGCTGCACTGTCTCTTCTGAGCCACCCCTTTGGGGAGCCAGTTCATCACACCGACATGAGGAAGTCCTTGGCTGTTCAGTTCCAACAGTCCTTCAGGAGGGAGGGAAGGGAAGGGAACAGAGCCCGGTGATAATACAGAGGCCTGCAGCCCTCCTGAAGTTCATTTGAACTTCAGGGAAGTTCAGCCTGGCTGAAAACAAAAATTCCAGTGATTTTTTTACCCAGGGGTGAAGACCTCCGTCTTTAAGGTCTGCTTTGCCTTTGCAATTTTTTCAAGGCATCCCCCGCATATTTCCTTTCCTACTTCTGCACCCCACCTCCCTTCCCCCAGTTTTCTTTCCATAGAGCTTTTTCAATAGGAAAGGACATGAGCTGCTGAAACAGACTTTGAAGACAGTGGAGAGGATGAACCGTGAGGAATAACTCAAAGGCAACAGTACTCCTAAGACAGCTTTATTTCTTGCTGGTTAGCTGAAAACAACCCTTTGATTTATTTTTGCAATGAGAAGTTCAATCCCTGTTCTTGAGATGTTCTGGCAGGATGCTGATGTTTAACATGCTGAACTTTGGCCCACCTTCAGAAGAGGCCACCACAGCCACAGACAGTTCCTGATAGACTATTATCAGCTAAGTGTGAAAGTCATGTAAGTGGTGTTAGCTTCAATAGTTCGCAAATCTTTAAGGCAGCCCCATCCAGGAACCATTCTGCCATCTGCTGTCTCCTGAATTCTGCAGAAGCACAGAAGACTGTGGAAATTCTGCTATGGGATGATACGAACCAAAGAGATCTTCCTGAACGTGAACTGGATGGAAAAAGGGAATAGGCTGTAGCACCTGCACCAGGAGGAAATAACCTTGCTTATTTGGCTCACTTTACTTGCTTGAGAACTATTGTTGGTTTTGTTACATACCTCCATACAGGGAAAACGGCCTCTTTTGACTGGTATTATAGCAAGCTTGGCTCTGTCATGTCTTACAGAAAAATCCTCTGTTTTACTTTTTGTGTAGGACCACTGATAGAGGAGTAGTAATGATTCTGCACATACCATTCTGGATCTGATCCTATAATTAATTTTCCTGTTCTCAAGAAAAATCCCTATTTCCTGAGCTATCACTCAGAGTCTCATATGAATGATTTAAGAGTTAAAACCTTAAGTCCTGGAATTTCTGAATGGGCAGATTTGATCTCCATGATGAACGTTGACCCTGTGTAACATGTTTTTTTTGCATTGTATTCCTGAGTGGTTGTGACAGATCCTTTTGTCAGCACACAAGGATGTTATTTACTTCTGAGACAGGTAACATACAGAAAGGCTTAAAAAGCCAGATATTACCCTCCAAAATTTCTGCTAATATCTGGCTTTGAAGATCCCCCCTGGTAAGGAGCACTGAAGTGGAATCTCGCCCTCCATGCAGGCTAAAAGTAATGCCAATGCTCATGTGTGAAGGTCAGAGAAGAGGGCTTCTCAGGGACTCTCCTCAACATACCCAGCTCAGCCCTGCTGTACACAGGATATCTTGGCTCAGCACTTCTGAGTTTGGGACTACCACCTGTACTAGCCCAGCATAAGAGCAGCCTAACAGAGTTTGCTTCAGAACTTCCCTGCAGCAGGACAACCCCCAGGCTTACGACCCTTCCCTCCGAAGTGACTGTGTATTGCTCAGGAGACCCCTACCCATGCTGTTTCCTGGGTGCAAACCTGTGGGACTTGGCCTGGTCCAGGGGCCATGCTGGTGCCTGGAGCACCACTGAAGGACTTGCAAAGGAGGTGGTAGCTCTTCAGTGTCTTTGTAAGTATGGGGTGGAGTGGACTGAGTTACAGCTTGGAAGCTGCAGAGCCTGCAGGCAGCCTGCCTTCCCTGGCAGCCCTGGCACGCAGATATCCCTGCCCACAATGGCAGCGTGCCTACAGCTGGCACTGGGCGGGAAGTGCAGTTCTGAGTCCTTGTGTCGGGCGCACTGGCTTCCCCTGGCACACCCAGGGACCAGGCTGTCAGAGATGGCTGCTGTCTCCCAGTAGGCTATGAGGGTCACACCGTTATTGCATTGTGGGAGCGTGCAGAGGCCCAGCTGAGATCTGCACTACTTTCTGTTCACACGTGTCAGATGCTAACACCATATGCCAAAGAGCTTGTGGTGTAAGTGAGAAAGACAGGCAAGGGCTGCCGGAGCAGAATAACCCAGAGGTGAAAAAAAATACCTCAGGTCATAGATCTGCTCTGTAAGAAGGCTTCATGGAGAGCACAGGTCTCCTCATTTCTGGATGAGTGATACCTCCATTGGCACAGGCTGCCTCTTTGAGAGTGCTGCGGGCAATATGGACGCTGCCTGGTGAAACAGCCCCTAGACTGATGTTGTACATCAGGTATGATGAAATAGAAAGGCAATGGTTTAGTTACACAGCCTACTATGACCGAACAGCTTCTTCCCAATGAATGAATCATGCTATGGGTTCTGTTTTAGCACAGTAAGGCTGGGTTACTAGAGCAGGGTGTGACAGAGATGACTGCCAGTTTTTCTTTTATCTTCCTGAATCTCACCCTCAGCCATGTGTGTTTGGAATGCCAGAATTTATTCAGTTTTTCCTAATGATCTCTTCAGAAGCTTCCACTAACTTAATTTTGCATTGTCCTGATCCCATTATGTAGGCTCAACAAACTCTTCATCTACTTGCATCACTCGCTGACGTTGGATGTCATTTTATTCCACGCTGGCTGCATATTATCACACCTAGAGACTAATGACACAGTTCTGGCATATAGTTGGTCTTCACAACTGAAATGAGTTCTGCTACTGTTTCTTTTCATCTGGACACAGTAGATCCTTTCTGGATTTGCGCTGATATTATTTCAACTATGTTATGAAATCCCTCTCCCCATGCCCTTGGACTGAGATTACAGCGAAAATGTTCTGAGAGCCACACTGGGCTTCTCAAGTGAGTAAATTTTTAGCAGAATTACCCACATATTCAGGAAGTAAGCCACTGACACAGCATCAAGCAAAGTAACGGCCAAAATGCTTCAGCAAAGCAGCCAATTAGGAAAGGATGGGTAAAGGAATTCAACTTTTTCTGTTTTCATGATTCAGTGAGTCTCAGCTGCTGTGGAATACCTCAGTCAAGGGGACAGAGACACACTGCTACAGTGCCAGCTTCCATTAAAAGACAGGCTAGTTCTTTTTCTCAGATCAGATATACTTGTGGTTTTAATGGAACTGTAAGTCAGGTATAAAATGTGACTTTTTAAAGTAACTTATATAGGGGTTGTAAACACAACTCTCATTAATAGACACCCTGTGCCATTCCAAAGTGTAAATCTTTTTGACATCTTTCAGTATTTTAAAAATTGTGCTTTGAACTGAAGAACAAAATACTAGTCATAACTTAAGGCTCAGAAAACAAAAAGCAAATTCTATTCAAGGTGCCTATTTTTTTTTTTTCTTTAGGCAAAGAAAATATGAGGGCAATCAGCTAAGTAGAAATTTGTGTTTATTTTGTATCTGAGAAATGCAATTATAATTTGCAGTAGGGTTGGACTCTTGAACTTCACATTCCAATAACTAAATGTATTCCTTGCTTGATGAGTCATTTCACTGGATGCAGAAACTAGTGCAATTATTTTCACACTATAATTATCAGAAGAATTAATTTGAGAGACATCATGCTGCTGTGAGGGCTGTGGAAGGTACTCCTCAAACTAATAATTTCATATAGACTAGAAAACCCATTTAATAGTGTCTGAATGGTGAACACATAGAAGCATATACTATTTAGTTATGCATGCATGTACATAAATGCAAATATATATATAAGGCTTTTTTAACATAAAGTTATTGGTTGATTTAGAGCAATCTGCATGTATTTAACATATTTAATCCAAAGCCAAATATGTGTATTTGCATCGTTATGCTACCGAATCACTCTTACTGGCTACCATGACTACCAATAAAATGTCAAAATGCAAAAGACAATGAAAGGAGACGGTTTGAAAAATCCATTTTTCTTCTGGGTTTTCAATGGTATTTAATTTTGTGGGACTTTTTAAAATAAGGCTGTCTCATCAATTTTAATAAAGACATTCATTTGCTTTCTGTACACAGCTGCAAATTACCTATGTAAGTAGATTACTTAAAAATTAAGGATCCCTTGCAATAAAACAGACAATGGTATACACATAATAATTGTGTTAGTTAACGACAGTATTTTGAATTTGAATGCCAAAACAAAATAAGCTCTTAGTAAATAATTCTTTAAGTTTCTGTATAAACTTGTTTCATATTAGACTTTGCCTGTTGACATAACTCATATTTGTGTAGGATTCTGCTATAAACCCAGCAACGTGTGATAAAGGAAACTGTGTTGCAGATGCCCTGATACTGTGCTTTATACTCTAGTACTTCATATTTTATGGCTTAATTCCCTTTTTTTTCATAATAAAAACTAGAGAAATTTAAATGTTTTTATACAAATTTCAGAGTTTACTCAATTGGGTATATGTGGGAGCAAGGGGCTGTATTCATCTAATTACAAGCTATTCCAAAGGACTGAATTTCTGGGTTTATAGAAATTGAGTCCTTAACTTAAGAAAGTCTCCCCATGCAGGAAGCCTATCAAGGGTGTGTTTATCCTTGGAGAAATCCTTTGGTTCAAAAATAGTGTCTTTAGGTTTTGAAGGACTTTGAAAGCACCGCACAGAGTAAGCAAAAATGACAGCAACTCCCTGATCAACCCTGTTGAAACAAAGCAGATTCTGTAAAACTCATCTTTTCGTTTGGCGCTGTCTCCTAACAAATGGGCAGCAGAATAACTAGAAAAAGTACCTTTTCACAGGTCCCCAAATCTACTAGGGCTACTTCTAGACATTTCAGTGTTCAACATGTTCACCACGAAAGTCTGTTTTCACAACATTTAAAGACATAAGATAATTTTGTGCTAGTCTTCTACACAGTCCTAAAGAGTGTGTAAATGCCCAAGTGAGACTTCAGATGATGTTGAAGTGTGTAGCTACATAAATCCATAACTGTCAATGCTGAAAGACGAAGTCTAAGCAACAAAATAGGAATGGGTACTGGGGCAGTGAGTTTTTTAAAAAATAAATTTAGCATATGTAGGTTGGCTCTGAAAGTCTCACATGGAAGAAGTTTTTAACTATTTATTCCATATTCCTTTTTAAGAGGTCATATTGGGGGAATGTAGAGAGGAATTAGGCCAGAAGCAGAGGTATATGTGAATCAACAGGCGGGGAGGTTGTGCCATCAGTGGTTGAAGGTAGTTGGTGTTGTGGAGCTGCATCTAAGGTACTGCATCCAGTTTTGGGCCCCCCAGTTTAAGAGGGACACTGAGGAACAGGTGAAGATCCAGTGGAGGGCTACAAGGAAGATGAGGAACCTAAAGCATGTGACCTATGAAGGGTGGTGGAAGGGTCCAGGTTTGTTTAGTTGGGCAAAGAGGTGTCTAAGGGACAATATGCTAGCTGCTTACATCTATTAGAAGGAAAGATCAATGAAATGACAGACCCAAATTCTTCCAGAAAAGAGTAGAAGGGAAAATAGCCACAAATCATGGCTTGGGAAGTTGGGAGATCATCCATTTAAGAGCTGGCTAGACGTAGTGGCAGTGATCCTTCTTCAAGCAGGAGAACAGTCTAGAGAACCTCTAGATGTCCTTCCAACCATTTTCTCCATAGTTCCCAGTTCTCCTAATTTCCAGAGCAAGCTTGATTTTATGTGTGCTGTTGTGGGAGGGAGGCCTTGCTAGCAACTTAGAGCCTTAGCTTCACTTCTTTTTATTTCTCACATCCTTTAGTGCTTGCTATCCCAACAAACATGCATCTCATCTCGCAGGACCTCTGCATTATCACTCAGGATTTGTACATTAGCTGCAGACTCTTGGTGAGCTCATCCACGGCACATTACAGAACCAAACCCCCTTGCTCCTTTCCTGGCTCTTTCTCCAACCACTCACTCACTGCCTTCCATTCAACTTCCTTTCTTGCCAAAAGAAACTCACAGTTTCCTTTTGCTGAGTTCCAAGAGCACATTTTTAGGGTAGCATCAGAAAGAGAGGCCAGCTGTTCAGTTACTGCACTTCAGATGTGGACATCACCACAGGCCACTTCCCCAGGAATCCTACCTCTTTTCTGAAATGCACTCATCCAAGTATCCTTTTCAGATTTGGTAAAAACTCTATCAGCATTTAAGCTTGCTTTCAAAGCAAGCAATAAACCATTCAGAATAGATGCAGGCAATAAAAAAGATACATGAAAGCAAAAAAAAAATTATAATTATTGCCACTATGCTTTTAAATTTTGGCTTTGCCTCATTGGGAAGATTTTTTATAGCTTGAGGAGTCTAAATTATAATTTCATTATTGGAATAATTGCAAATAAAATAGCAGCCTGGTCATCAGTGAGTTTTAACTTATGTAGCACAACAAATCTGATGTCTGCAAGTTTTGTTACTGAGCAAGCCCATAAAACTGTATTGAAAATAGCCCACATGAATGCACACGTGCCTATTTTCACCAGAAATTGGCACAACTGAAAACATTTATATAGGTCAAATTTAACAACTAATCCAGGCATAAAATAAATCCGAGAGATCTAATTGGACGTTCTTTACTTTTTTACTAAAACTGATTTGGGCAGTGACAGCAATCAATAAAGTGACTTGTGTGAAGTGATGGATGAAATCTTCAATAACCTTGACTCCTGCTAGGTGACAAGTGTTTTCGAATTCATCGCATCCTTTCTCAGCCTGAGAAAAAATACATGCAAAGCATCAGCTTTGAGCACCCACGGAGCTGTGGCCATTTGCCAATGGTCCTCTTGAAGCCCATCTGGAAGACATGGCCCATGCCCTGCATCATTCTACTGTTACAAACTTCTAACTCCCAGTAAAATTAACCACGGTAGTTTGAAGTTTCTGCCAGTCCTGATCTTGATCTGATTAATATTGTTTTACTAGCAATCAGATAATTTGTGGGTGAAATCCCAGCCCTGTTTTAAATCAATCAAAAAGTTCTCTTTGACTGTGATGCATTTAAGTTTTATTCAATATATGCTTTCTGGGAGGCTTTCTAAGATGAAATTTTTGAGCTATTCTTCACATACCTGTTATTCTGTGGCTTTCAGTTTTTTTCTGTATGATCTTTAACTAAACTATCTATGCACCTATTATTACTAATTACCTGATTTATACTAGAACTATTGTATCCTGCTATGTCTTTATGCATGTATTCAAACATTTGGTTGCCTCCATTAAGAAAACAATGATACCACTCAACAGCATATTGCTAAAATTTATCATATTTAATCATAGATTATAAATATTATTGAGTACTTCAGTCGGAAGATGTGTAAAATGAATAAGAAAAAAAGCAACATAAAATGAAAGCCTCTTCTTTGAAACCATGCTGACGGTGCAAACAAATTAGTATTTTATTCAGAATTGATTAAACTGGCTGAGAAAGATCATTTGCTGGTGGTACATTTTTGTTAGAACTGATGCTACTACAAAACTAGAACAAGAACCACTGGTCAGAGGAAGTGACCTGTGGTTTAAGTAGCTTCGTTAAGATTTGCATAACAGAAATATGTTGATTTTTGAAGATGTAAACCTAGTGCATAAATGCCTACACTATAACAATTTAGATGGACTTTCAGTAATGTGACTGCTCCCATTTAAATATTTCATCACCCACCTCTGTTTTTCGTCTTTCTCTTCTCCTTCCATCTTTTATACTTTTTTCAATGTAGCGACATTTTTTTCCTGTTTTGAAATATTACTGAAAAATTCTAGAATTAATTCTCTTTCAGTCTATTAATCTCTCTGTAGCTATTTTTCTGCAGTACTGGCCTCCACTTATGAAGAAGAGGATCTTCTGAATTCAGAGACACTGCTCTGCTACTAAATCAACCACGAGGAGTCAATCCCTGCAGAGATGTCCCATTGCTTTCTGTGGGGCTCTGGTGTGAGGGTGCTTGGACCATTTACAATAAAAAAGGCTCTTCACCTGCAATAGGTAGATTTCAGGGCACTGTGCACCAGCATATCTCAGCATCATCAATCTGTCCTTAAAGGCAAATCAGAAGTTCTTTTGTATTGTTCAGTTTGCCTTTTATAATGGACTTACCAAACTTTGAGGACTGGCTTGGCCTTCATACTTTTTCTGTATGTTCTAAAAGTAGCAGGTGCTGGAGATATCCAGATGTCAACTTAGAACAGCCTGTTTTTTCTCCACTGTGGTGTAATTGAATTCTTTTTCCTGTACAAAAAAGTCTATTTTCCTGTATAATCAAATTCTCATATATTAGTTTAGCTGGGTTTTATATGACTTTTCAAAATAATAAAGGAGGCATTTCCTTCCTAACTTGATGTCTTGGAAGATTTAAAGGAAAAAAAAATAGGTTCATCAGATGTAAATCAACATGGGTCTACTACCATACATTTCCACTGTTTTATGATCTAATTCTAGCAAGACTGGTGTTCCTGGCTGTTGCACATCTTAGCCACTTAAATGTGTGACCCATACGCTACAGCGAGCCATTGCTATTTCCTGCCTAGTGACACTTTTTTTCTTCCACTGCACTAAGTAATATGGGAGTCCTCCTTCCGTTGAACATCTCTTTGTTAAATTTCAACAATTTCTACAGTTTTCTTGGATGGAAGGCTGCCTCTTGCTGAATTTTGGATAAGCTTTTAGCAAAAAACATTCCACTATTTCTTGTAAAATAACTAGGGAAAAATACACGCCTGTGGTAAACTAAACAAGCGCTTGTTTTATTTCCTTGGAAGGCTCTAGCACGTTGTGCCAGAAAATCACTCCTCATTTGCAAAACCTGCCCAGGCTTGGCTGTGGAGTAAGTAATTGAAACACCTGACTTCAGGCTTCAACCGTGGCTTGGAGAGACATGTCCAAGCTCTACAGCCAATTTCTCTGAAGACACTTCATGCTGGACATGACTGGTTTCACATGGACTGAGAGTCATGCTTCAAGCACTGCTCCTCCTGGTTGCTGTTCACCAGAGGAGTGCTAGAAAATTGAAAAGGAGCAAACAACTATCCTGTGGTCTTAATTCCTCCCCTTCTGGCACTGCAGAATTGTGGATTATGAGAACGAATGGGTTGTGTGAAAGGATGAGAGTTGAATCTGCCTAGTGGAAGAAACTGCCAAGAGCAGACGAATTGAAAAAAAAAAAAAAAAGAAAAAAAGTAAAGTCAATCAGGGGATAGGATGATTGAAACTGGACCAAGAATGAGGATAACTCCATGACTGAATGCATAGTACGATTGGGTTAAGAAAATAAGGGAAAGGGCACCAAGGAAATGGACTGGGACTGGAAATTAGTAGGTGATGGGGATGAAGCAGATGGGAAACTGATTACGATGGCATATTGTTCACAATAAATAAACAGTAGTCTGAAATAGAAATCTTCCTAACTGCCAGCTCAGACTTTCCTCTAATATGTAAATGACACTAACAGACTATAAAAATATTAGCATAGCAGTTCAGAGAAGTCCCTCTGATATAATATTCTGTTTCCAGAATACTACTACTTAGTTTTTGTTTTAATCTAGGAGATTATAACTCTATAGCTTCATAGAAATGTACTAAGTGTAATTTTGTAACCATTGTATTGTAGATTACTTTGTTTTGTTTCTGGAAATGCTTTGAATTTTCTGCCAGGGTTCAGTATTTATTCTTATCATTGCAATTTTTCACCTTTGACAGTAGTGTTCACAACTTTTGTGCAGAAATCAGGACGCTGGCAGAACTGAGGCCTTTAGAATATCATTGGCAAGCTATGCATGCTGGTAATTACAATTTGCAGAGCAATTAAAAGCACCTCAGTCACCCTTAATCCTGTTTTTCAACACTCCCACCACTAGAAGGTGAAAATTTTACACTGTTAATCCAATGTGGTATGATTCTTTAAGTAATATTTCCCTTCTTAATGTTTCACTGCAAAAGATGGGAATGCACTTCAAAAGGGAATAACTTGAATACTCAAAGAAGATTAAAATAAATATCGTACTATTACTTTTCTTAAGAAGTAATTATTGATGTTTTACTTAGAAAATAATTATGATTAGAGTTAAAACATTATTTCTCCAGCAGAAAGCTATTTTCCTTGAGAACAAGTGTTTTGCTGACAAATATTAAAGGTTTTTGTTTTAAAACTACAATGAGTATGGCTTTCTTTTCTATCTACAATATATAATATTGAAAGTTCCCTGACTTCAGTCTTGACAGCGTCAAAAAAAAAGTAATCTGAACACATAGAAAAGGCACCAGCTTGGAATTAGTCTTTACTATGACATCTACATAATAAACTGAATAAATGCCTGTCCCTGGAGACAAAAACTGTGTATTCAAATGACTATAAACATGACTGCTGAATGACATCACTTGCTCTTTTCATATGAATGATGTAAAAACCAAAAATATAAAACCAGTTAAGTGTGGTATTTACTAACGGCTAATAAAATGGGTTACAGAAGTGAATTTCACTTTAAAAAAAGTCTTTTAAAAATTATAGAACTTGATTCATACACTCATTTTAAATTAAAATATTTCCTAGGATCATGCAAACGTTTCTTATGGCTCCATTCAGGTAACTTGAGCATTTGCAGTGCAAAAATGCTATTAAACAAACAAACAAACAAATTTGCTACACTTATATACAAATGTAGGTAAAATTTTTGTGCATCTTTGACCTGGCTGTGGTCTTTCCAGTCTTTTGAAAGAAAAAAAAATCAAAAAACTGTAATAAAACTTCAGAGAGCCCTGCAAATGAAAACACATCAGGAGTCATCCTAGTGGAAACGAGAGGCTGAATTTGAACATGTGCATATCAGAAAACCTAGGCCAAAAGGATAATCTGTATTTTCAAAAACTTTAGAAAGGAACAAAAATAGTATCGAGATCAAAAATTACAACCACGTAGTCACTTAGTGACTAGTGAATATATTTAAATGTAAAAAACCTAAGTATTAAAAGGTACCTTAGCTAGCTTCAGGTAGAGCATACCATAGCTTTGGGCAGATTCTTCATTTTCAGTCTTCTATGCCAATCAGTAGTATGAAATATACACATCACTATTTTTCCTTTACCTGTGGCATTCCTTAACATTTATTAAAAGTACATGACTTTTAATAAATATACCTGTACTGAATAGTGCAGCATGCTAATACAGCTTTGGAAGGTAAGTCGCATCTGGTCAGTATGGACTTTTTCAACTTTTATAACATCAGAGCATTGTTGGACATTTCCGTGCAGTAGGAAACAACTTCACTTTGCAGCTCTAAGATAAGTATGTAACATGATCATCATCCTAATGAAGAGAAAGTGAGGTCAGGAAATGATTAAGGGACAAATCAAATGAGGGACCTAAGTGCCTGAAATGATATTTAAGAAAAATTCAGGCTTCTAAATCCAAAATGAATATTCTGCAAACTTCTGAACAGCTTCAGAGAGGTCATGAAAATCCATAAATACCACAACTTCTACTCTTCAAATTGGTGGAGCATTGTAGGGTGCTGCTTTTTCATACAAGCAAGAGTGCCTCAGGCTTGAAATATTTCATCCCCTAACACTGGGAATTGGATGTTCTTCCAGCCTAGATGCTGTCCTCTGAAGAAATCTGTGTAGCCTATTTCCTGAGAGCATGTGGCACACACAGATGGGACAGGGTACTTCATAAAAGAGGGGCAGCCACTGCTTGCTTTTAAAATGCAGCTGAGGGGAAAACATTGCCGGCTGTCTTACTCCTAACCTTTGTGACAACTGTCTACAGCAAGCACCTTTGAGCAGGAAATGCCAGAGCTGGGTTTTATCTCTTTCACGAATGAGGAGATTAAAGATGAAGGGTCTTATCTGCACTCTGCTCCCACGACTGTTTCCGTTTTGCTGTGTCATGCAAAATCCAGCAATGGTCCTATATGCCAGAGCTTTCCAGTTACTAGGTGGAGGTAACCTGCTCGTGTGCTCTGTTGTCCTCTCTCCAGTGTGATGCTCTTCCCATGGAAGGATGGGAAGAGGCCACAGTTTGGTGGCTCTGGTGTTCTCTAGGGAGGGAGGATTTGTAGGGACAAAGGCCACCACATCCCAGCACCACACTTGCTGTTTGGCTGAGTGGCAGAAGTGCACCCATTGCCACATCTTTGTCCTTGAACCATAGTGTAGGAGACCAAAGCAGGGCTTCTCTGCAGCTGTAGGTGAAGTGCCCAAAGGACAGCTGAAGCCTCAGCATTCCCCTCTGCATTTCCCCCCAGGTCACTAAGTGATGAGGTCATTTACTGTGGGAAGACCTCAGCAATATGCTGCTTGACCACAGCCAGAGATGCTGACCTCTCCCTGTGTTGCGGAGGTACAGTCACACCTGTATCCCACCATAGGTACCTTAGAGCTTTGCTAATTCTATCCTTAGTCACCTCCCTAAACTAAAACACTTGCTTGGGGCAAAATAGGTGAAAAAACCTCCACCAAACCCCAACAATCTTGTTTTGTGATTGCGTTTATGAAGACTCACAAATTTTCTGAGCAATAACTGCTATTACAGTAAAGGGTTTTGTGAATTATAATGAGTGCCTAAACTGTAATTTATTTATGAACTTTTTGGATTAGACAGACATATCTTAAAAGAAACAAAATTTCTAATAGTATTCACCAAAGCCTAATGTTTTGTGTAGATTCTGTGCATCAGTTTAACTGCATATTCTGGCAGAAAAAGCTTAAATTCACTTCATTTGTTAAATAATGTATTAGAAGAAAGGAAAAAGGAAAAAAAAAAAAAGAGTGTAAGAGAAAATTAAATAATTACAATGCAGCTTTGTACACTGGTATTACTCAGACACACAATGTCACACAATAAATATTTTGTTCTCTGGTCCAGCATTTCTGCGTTAGTACATTTTTTTGACTGGGGATACAGATGTCTGTACATTGAGGTCTCCAAAGCAGTTTTTTTTCTGTTTTTGAAAAGTGCTGAGCAACGAGAGCAATAGATACTGCCTACACTGTAGTCATGGATGCCCAGCACCTTGCAGGATTGAGGTGTATCCCAGGTAGAATTGCTGGCTGATGCTGACAGCAGGACTCATACTTTCAAGTGGGATCAGCAATATTTTTTAACTGAAAATCAGCAACACCTTAGACTGTATCCACAGAATTCAGAGTGAGTATTGTGTGTAGCCTGGAAAGTGTTGTGAATTGCAGCCTTTCGTCTAAATCAGGTACTAATTTCTGTGTCCCCATGGACAGCTGGTTGTGCTGAGGCCAGTGGCTGAACTCAATATGCACTCAATATATATAAAGCCTTTGAGAAGACTTGTTGGAGGACTCCACTTCCAGCTGTGTTGTTGCTCACTGGCCACAAGGCAAGAAGCCACCCTTGATCCTTTACACTCAAGTGGTGGCTTTCTTGCTCTATAATCTTTAGCAAAGCTTTTAGTGAGACAATATTCCAACTAGATTAGTTTTCGAAGTGACACTATTTTAGGATGTCTACGTCAAGGCACTTAGGGCTTCACGTTTTTCAGGAGTGATGAACATCTCTTGTTCCTTTTGACTATGAACTAATAAGGTAGTTAAACTAGACCTACATGAAAATGCTGCACAGCTCAAGCATTCCCCAGACCTACTTGTCATGGGAATCCCCTGTTATCTGTATTTCAGACTACATAATAATGCCTACTTCTCACAGAAAGGCTAAAATAGTATATTATACTACATTTATATTGCAGGATATGAGTGTCCCATCTCTCTTCCGTAATGATTTTTTTTTTTTTAAATTGCTGCTATTAATTTTAAAATGGAGAATTCTTTTCTGGAGAAATTAATTCAGATGTTGCCCAGGGAAAAAACTAACCATGAGGTTAGATTACTCGTATATTTATAGTAAAAAGTGTGCACAAAATATGAACTACATGAACGTACTAATGTAATTCAAATACCAAAGAAATAGGAAAAAAATACAGGCATAATTAATTAATTAAAGGAAATTCAAATTTACAAAATCAATGTGACTGAATTACAGGAATATATTACTAAATAGGGAAGCCTTTAGTCTCAATAGAGCTTATACTGGGACAAAAAGGTGTTGGAGGTGAGAGAACATTTTGGAAATGTTCAAGCTGCTGAATTTTATTTTTATTTCCTCAGCATGTTATGGGATCTCTTCCAGAAAATGATGGAATAGATGATGCTCCATCATCCTGCCTGTATATTTTATGGGGTAAGTAAAGAGCTACTATGAGGCAATATAAATTCTTAGCCATATGGACTGGTTTTAAAATTATTACTGCCTCAATTCTCAATAGCAGGAAGGGTAATGTACTCTTTAAACACAGGAAAAGAATGTGAATAGGTGTCAACCTTCAATTCTCCAGTGAATTGTACTTCCCAACAATTTTATGCTATCTTAATAATCAAAATTCTCTGAAAAATAAACCAATTGAAATGTTTCTTCTGCTAGATCTTGACAAAATCTGGAATAATGGTGTCTCAGTCAAATCACATTTCTGGTAACATTATGAGACAATAAACTCTTTTTTGATTCTTGTCTACATTCTCATTTTAGAGTCTATTTGTCTATTCAGATATGTAATTTTCTGATAGTTTAAAATAATTCAGTGTTGACTTGTGTTCATTTATTTATAAAAGGGGAATGTTAAAATCTCCTGCTAAACACTGCACAATATGGAAAGGAGCATGTTCAGTCCAAACGCGGCCTAGCGTTTAGCTTTATGTTGTTATAACTTGAAGCCTGTCACTGCCGCTGATGTCCAGATGACTACTCATGTGCAGTTGTTGAAAATCAAGCAATTGTTTAACTGTACTGGCAGATCAGAGGTGGAACGCTTACCCCTTTGCAGTAATAAGCCTAGTTATTAAAATAATTGAACCAGTTCCACTCAACAACCATACATGTATTTATGACTTCGTGTAGATGTTTGCATACCAGACAAGACAATAATGTAGTACTCAGATAACAGACAAACTCAGCAGTGACATTGCATCCATCATGCTAAGTATCGAGGTCTGAGCTTCTAACTAAATTACCAAAGACAAACTATGAGAACAACTCTAAAGTTCTTTTACAACAGTTTAATCAATCTTACTGAGATATGCAAAGGAGGCAGCGTGGCGCTGTCTGAATTCCCGTATCCTCATAATCCCATCCATTTATCACCTCAGAGTTCATGACTATCTCAGGAGTCTGAATTAAAACATGTAACACATATCCCATGTTATTTCTGTTAAGAAACTTCCTATAAAATCAACAAGAACCATAAATAAGACTGAGATTTCCTGTATGATAATTGTCTTAAGATGTTTTCATAATAAACATCCTTTAAATTAAACACACCAAGGAAACAATGAAAAAATGGTTTCAGATACTATTTTGAGTTCGAGTGGCATCACTGACTACTCCACCCTCACACTGTCATGTACAAAACTTTCCCTAAGAAACTTCACCCAGCCAGGTGCATGCCCTATCAGGTCTGTAGTGACTGCACCTGCAAAAGCTGCTGATTTATGTCATGCACATCCTGTATGGTAGGAAGGATAAGGTATGAAGGAGTCCATCCATCACACCCAGATTTCATTTGGAAGATGGTGTCAAGAGGACAGTACAATTTAAAAGCCCCCAGAATTTCAGTACAATATGAAATTTTAAAATAAGGCATGCTTAAATATGAATAAATAAATAAATTGTTGTGTGTGTACCTGGTATGCATCATTCATCTACTATGTAAACTAAACAGAACTTAATGGGAATTCAGGATGTACTGAGATCCAGAAGTTCTTGCTGCTGTTGAAATTCCTATGTAAATCAAAGGAGCTTTCCTTGAAAACCTTTTATTTAACAGAGCCTAAGAGAAAGTGAGGTTTAATTTTGCTTTCTTTGGCAGAATATAAAGACAGACTTATCAAGGTATTCGGCATTTGTGTAGCAGGAGTTACGTGAAGAGTTCTGTCCAAAGCCAGCAAGACTATTCACATGCTCAAACTCAGACACCTACTTAAGTGCCTTGCTGGACCAGGGCCAGAAATGTAATAGTGGGCCAGCTTAAGGTGATTAGAAATGTTCTGTTGGCTCCAGTTGAAGCAGGATCCAACCTTTATTGTCACTTTGCAAAATACGGTGCTTAACACAAAAAAAAATCAGGCACTCAGTAGTTCTCTCAGTGGTCTGTTGGGTGAAGCCTGAGTACAAAACAAACGTAGCTTATTTAGCATTAACTGGAAAGGTGTATAACTGGGAATGAATCTGTTTTTCCACATGAAAATAAAATTTGTTGCCCTGAAGAAACTCTCAAAATAAAGTGGCTTATTCTAAAAGGTTGTCTAGATCCAAATTTTCTCTACAAATAATACGGAAGAATAAAGTGCAAAGAAACGGTGAAGATAATCCTTAACCTTTTTTGAGTTTAAAGAGGGAAGATGCTTTTAATAACATCTTTCATTTTTTTATTTGAATGCTGTTGTTGTTAGCATTTTTAGAAGCCTGAAATAGGCAGTTCCATTGCTTTTTATTGTTCGTGCATGTAGCCCGTTAACCAGGTATTAACAGGCAAACTGTCACAGTCAATCCATCTCTGGGCAAACCGAACGATTGCAGGCATCTCTCTTGCTGCAGAGACCTTTATTTTTGTGTGCTGAGAGATCATTAAACAAAAGGGCCGAAGAGCCCTTCCTTCCCTAGTGACAGAATTCCTAACAGGGCCTTCTGCAGTGCTAAGTCTCCAGCTGACTACAAATTATCAATACTGATTACTAGACTGGTGCAGTGGGGAGGGGACGGCGTGCTCAGCACTGCAGGGCTGGCCAGACTCCCACAGCCCTTGTCTCCTTCCTCGATTTGCATCTACGGCTGTCTCCTGCCTGTTTCCCAGGGGTCCCACAGCCGGGTTAAAATGCTTTCAATCCACATGGATTGCTCCTTGCGAGCAGAACATAAGCACTCAAATAAATATATGTAAAACACATTGACATAACTTTGTGTAACATGATGAAGAGTTCTAACAGAGTCTGTACAGAATGGGAGTTTGAATGCAATTTGTTTCTTGGGGAAGGATCATAATTGGAGCTCTCCATCCTGTTTGAACTCGATGATCTTAAAGGTCTTTTCCAACCGAAATGATTCCATGATTCTGTGTTCCTTATTTTGAGGGATTTGTGCATGCATTGCTTTAGTGGTGAACGATTGTGAAACCTTGAATTTGAATTCGTCAAATGTACATCCTACCTCTTTCCCCCCACGTGTCCCCCCACCTCAGAAAATAGAAATAAATAAAATTAAAAAATCAAGGAGCGATAGGGTCTGAATGCTTCTAGCAGCCCGACCCCGCGGTTGCTCTCC
>NW_008602434.1:0-10836 GCF_000691845.1 Merops nubicus | reverse complement strand
ATGTCGGATTTAATTTCTAAGAAGAAGAAGGATTTTTTTTCTCTGTATTTTTTTTTTACTGGTGTGTCTGCAATTGGGGTTGCCATATCATCAACATTTGCCATGCTCAGTAACAAAAGTTTTGGTGCTGGTGCAGAGAACGCTGGGGGTGGCTCAGCTGGCTCCCTTCAAACAGAGAAGGTGCAGTGCCTTGACACTAGTCACTGCTCAAAGTGGGGCACCAGCTGACCCCAGTGCTATCCCTGCAACCTGACTATGCTCAGCTTGGCTCCGTTGGAACAGAGCCCAGGAGCTGCCACTGCCATCAGCAGAAAGGCTTTAGGGCTGTTTCTTCCCCATACAGCTACACCCACTGGGCTCCTGAAGGGATCTCTCTCTCTTGCCCATGCATGATTGATCCCACGCAGCAGAAAGGGGCAAAGCCTCCCAGTCACCTGTTCCCACATCTTGGGCTCACGGCCTTTTTGAGACACTAAGGAGAGGTCATGGGTAGAAAAACAATAATAAACTCTGCCTCTTTTCAGGAAAGTATGTGCAGCTATGCAAAATATTTATAATACTGACAGACCAGGAAGTGACCTCCAACACCAGGCCTGTAATTGTCCAGGCTGCCTAATTGCTAGCTGGCTCCTAGGCTTTCTTTTGCAACTGCAAAGATTAATCATCTTCATGACAACGTCCAGGATTATTATGTCAATGACAGTTTGCCCCAAAGACAGCTCCCAGGAGAGCAGTGGGGATTTGGGGAACCCTCCACTCGAGATTGGGCTCCAATAATAAAAGAATTTCAGAGTGATGAAGCACTGGAACATAAAGCTCCTTCTGAGGGGACACTCACAGCTTGGCTGAGCAAGACCTTCAGTACTGACCCAAGTCTGAAGCTAGACCTGCTTTGAGCAGATGGGCTAGCTGAGCTCTAGTGGGCCCTTCCAGCCAACATTTCTGGAGAGAGGAAAAACCCACCGAGTTAAGAGGAGGCCTGTGGCTGCACACCACAAACGAGGCCACTGTGTCACTGAGGGATGTAGCCCCAAGTGCTGTGGAGGCGAGCCAGGTCTTGCCAAATGGGTCACAGACCCCTCCTGACTCTGTGAGCAGTAAGGCTGCAGAGGGTAAAATAGTCAAAAAAAACCCTGGCTAGCACTATTGGAAGTTTGGGGTGACAGTTTCATTACAGTGAAAGGAGGAGAGACAAAGTTGATAGGAAAGTGTAAGTTTTAAACTCAGACAAGATGTTTTCTTTAGGAAAACCTAGTGACTGTGCCAGTTCAGAAACTAGAAGAATCAAGCTGTTCTTCCTGAAACAAACTGCAGTTTCTTTCATGAACCCAAGAAGTAACTACAGGGGGATATTTAGGAAAGTCTTATGTCTCCTTTAAACCAGGATAATAAGGAAGCACTTACCTACAGTCACAGGTAGAAGAACAGGGAACCAAGAGAGCCTAGAAGCTTTCCCACCCTTCTCAAGTTTTCATTTAAGAGAGGTGATACAAGGTTTAATAACATAGCCTTTATTTTTGTCACTGGAAAGCAGACATTCTACAACTGATTTTTCATAATCAGGAAAGAAAATTTTACTTCCTATGATGGAATTACATAAAAATCTGTTTAAGTCACTAATACAAAAAAAAATATTAAAAAATGTTTGTATACTTCACAATGTAGTACCATCAAAAAGTCCTAAGTAACTGTGTTTTCTATAAGAAAGGGAAAAATAAAACAGATTTGCATGAAGAGAAGGCAATAGTATAAAACAATTAAATGTACATTATAAGGAATCCTGATGATTTGTGAACTCAGTTCTTGAGAATGGCTAAAGAAATAGATCCTAGCAGGATCAAACCTTGTATATTTACACTCAGAGGTGTAAAACTAATATTGCCAGTTAATTGAAATATGCATTTTCAGGATTGGCCTAAAAAGTAATGACAGGTAGAAGCTAAATTTGAAGTTCAGATGTTCACATCTGAAATAAACAACTTCTTGCATCATATATAATAATTAAGGCAAAGTATGTTATCTTTTGAAAATACCTTGTATATAGTTTCTGCATAAAAATATGAAATAAAAAATAAAACTATATATATTTAATGGAACACTGTTATGTATGGTCCAGCAGAATAAGGCACAGAAAGTAAATAGAATGCAAAAGCATGTATAAAAGTTAATGTGTTATTTTGAGTGGAATATAGCAAAATTCAAGTAGTTCTGAGTATGCTCATTCCTTGCAATAAGAATACATATTTTATGTAGGCATTTCATGCTAAGCCTGATGTACAAAGATTCATCAAGTAAGTACAATCTGTTGGAAGTAAGTAATTTATGCTGTGATCATATTTAGAAATCGGATAGCTTTCAAGCTATCTAAAAGAAGCCTCCTTATGAGACAACCTGAAATGCAAGTCTGAATTTTTCCACCAGGTGAAGTATGTTGGTTTCTTGCCCAAGTCACTTGACTGGGGCAATTTTTGTGTGCATGCTTAATATGAGGGTTAATACTTTCATTAATATAAATGACAACACATGCCCCTAAAGTTGGATGCATTTGCATGGTTTGTTTTCATGGGTATTCACAAGCAAATTTTCTCTCTCTGTATAATTCCACAGATGTCTGGGCAGAATGGGCCCCCTGGATCAGTGGAACAGCACGATCAGGGTCAGAACCCTTCCATTCAGGTGAGCTGGTGTTTAAATGTAGTCTGGAAGTATGGTCTGTTTATCAGCAAATAAGCACAGAATAGGGAATTTTAAGATATTTTGATTTGACACAAGTCAAACATCAGCATTTGAGCAGCACTCCCTTCCCCAAGTCGTATGTAGGAGATTTTCTCAAAGGAAGGAATAGGGAATTTTAAGATATTTTGATTTGACACAAGTCAAACATCAGCATTTGAGCAGCACTCCCCCGAGTCGTATGTAGGAGATTTTCACAAAGGAAGGGGAGAGCAGATGAAGTCTTTACTTCCTTCCCAAAGTTTCAGCTAGTTTCTTCAGTCTTTTCTTCAGCTCTAGAGGGAACTTCTCATAACATTTTTTGCAGACAGGCTTCATATCAAACTCAACAAATTTATTCCTAAGATGACAAAAGCAAAAACCAGACAAAGTTTTAGCAGTAGGGACAGTGAAAAGAAAAAAAAGTATCCTGTTAAATATGCACAGGCAAAAAATCACAGCTGCAGTTTATATACAAAGTTATACACTGTAGACAATAATTACAGCACCCTGCTGAGCAAGTTACACAGTTTTCACCCAAATGTCCATGTTTATTAACTGTGCCATTTTAAAAGCCTTTCAAAACTACTTGTAGAGCTGAGCAGACTAAACATAAGACAGTGAAATAACAAGCCAAGATCTAAACCTGCAGCTGTGTAAAAAATGTTTTGGCTTTGATTGCCATAAATTCATGCAAACAATAAAAGCATCCTTAGCACTGACCAAAGAAGAAAGAAGCAGAGGTGGTGGCAAGGAGGAAAGGCAGTTTACAAACAGATTGGCTTTTTCTTTTTCTGCTTCTCTTTATCCTTCGCTTCACGTTCCCGTTTGGCAAGTCGCCGCTTGAATTCGTCTGGCATTTTCTCATAACAGTGTTTGCAGACAGGTTTTAGATCAATTTCAACAAACTTATCCCTTTCGAGTCAAACACAGACAAAATAAAGGACAGAAAAGGAGAAGAGTTAAGAAGACTAGCTGAAGGAAGACCTACACAGGCAGCTGAAAGAGACATAAACTACTAAGTGGAGCAAGAGGAAGAAAGAGGCACATGTTTTCTCAGGGCTGCTTATGTGTTTTTCCTACTGTAACAGTTTCACTACAGTAACACCTATTCTTTGAAGACAACCACTGCTATGTTTTGAAGGCATCACACTTATGGGTAAACTTACTTGAGTGTTAGCTTAGTGTTGCAAGTTGAACAAGCGAAACAGTTCACACACCATGCCTTATTCAGAGCAGACACAACTAGGGGGATGGGGAAAAAAGAAATCATTAGCTTTACACACACAAAAAAAAGTTATTACAAACATTTTAAGCTCACACGTTCATGAGGCATGAAGAACAGTCATCTGATTCTTGCCTTAAGGGCTGTAACAATAACATGGTGAGACTAGGGAGGCAGGTGTGAGTCTAGTGCAGCAGGACTGTGAGGCATTGATAAAGCTTTTTCTTCAGAAAGGGCAGTTTAACCTATTTCTGCCTCCTGTTTCTTGCTTCCACCCCATCTCATAGCATGCTGACCTCAGGCAACTGTTCTATGAAGCCATTTTTCCAACTTAATCAGGAAAATTTTTCAGCTGAAATGCAATCCAGCAAAATTGTGTTTTATGTTTTCATTCCACTTCATATCTCATATCCACTTCAGGCTGCAGTGCCATCAACAGCAGCACCTGCCTGGCCAATGAAAACAACATGAAGCCAGCTCAGGACACTGATGGTAAATCAGCACTACCAAGGTGAAAAAAATTATGGACTTGTGGGATAAATAACTTGATCAAGGTAACTTGGATGTATTTTTCTTCTTTTCTTTGGGGAGAACATAACTATTTTCTCTTTGTTGTGTATCTCAGTCTGTTTTCCATTCCACCTCTATTTCCATACCTTCCCAACTTTCCCTGCCAAAATTTGCCTCTCCTCTTAATCTAAGTTTGAGGATGCAGGACAGTGGTTTCCTCATAAAATACAATATTTTGTCACCAGCAAACAGAACTAGAACACTGTCATGCAGAGCTTTTTTCCTGCACTATGGGGCAACCAGGTCCACAGATGCACAGTTATTCCACTGCTTGCCAAAATAATACTAGTCAGATTGAAGTCTTTTTTCCTGGGCAACCTCTGTAATAAAGTCATAGACAAGCTTCCTGAAATTTATTCATTCACCTCAAGTTCCAGTTCTGCTCATTCTAGCAGGATTTTACTGAGGAGGAGCAAGATACTGTTTCCTCCAAAGCATTTTAGACTGTTGTTCTGCAGGTATAATCCAATCCAGAAAATATAGGGAAAACACTTCTCTGGAATGTAGGTCTCACCCTGTAGTTACATGACTATAAACTACTTTATGTCTCTTTTTACACACTAGAGGTTTCCTCCTGCTTTGGCTAATGTCTTTGGCTCAGGTGAGGCTAAAAACAGTATGTACTTTGGGCAGGGGTAAATAGGCATATCATGTTGCATTACTTCACTTAGAATAATTTGCTTTTGGCATTTTATCATAGCTAGTTGTCAAAAAAAAAAAAAAACCGAACTTAAAACCACCTCCCACCCCCCAAAAAACCCCAAACAGGTCAACAATTAAGCAACAAAAAAAACACCTTAGGCCACGTGCTCCCAGTTCTGCCTTTACAGGACATGTCTGTCCAAGTATGATCCTTCCTGGTTTTGTGACATTATCGTCAGCCTAGATTTTCAAAAGAGGGGTGCCTGCAATAGGTAAATATATCTAGGAACCAAACTGACCTGATGCAAACTAGGCACTTTTACAAACTCCTGCTCCCCCACGTCATTCAATACCTAAATACTTTTTCAGACTTGGTTCACGACCCCTAAATTAATTTGGGGAGATGCCTGTGTGTGGTCATTCTCACCCTTGCATGTGTTCTTTGAAGTCAGTGGGGCAGGAAGCCACTTCTGTACCTCTCAAGCATCCCTGGTCTTTGCATGTTACTGAGGGGCTTCCAGCTGACCACAGTGCTCTTCAGCCACTGCGTGGTCCTCTACCATCATGAAACTCTTGCTGTAAGATTTTCTGAACATTTGGTCTCTGACTAATCAGCACTAACCCAATTTACAACAAAGAGAATTGCTGGTTTTGTTCTAATAACAACCAAGGATTCTACAGGGGGCTGCTTTCCCCTCACTTCCACTTTTAAAGAGAACTTCCATCAGCAAGGACCATTAAGGAAACAGAAGAGTGCTCACCATCTCCTTCAATCACACGGTTGCAATGGAAACAAACATCACCAAATAGCTGAAGAGTAAAGAGAAATAACAAATTTTTAACTTAGTGATTTTATTGAGGGTAACTTCTCAAACTAAAAACATTATTATTTCAGCTGATGGGCACAATAGTTTTCCTATTTATTTTAGTAAAATAAATAGAGTGCTGGCAACTCTGGTTTGGTTTTCCAAGTATGTTTTGCATCATCTCATCACAAAAAGTCTTTATAATATTAAAGATGAAAACATTTGTTTATGTACATCTGATCCTCTGTAAATATGAATTTGTTTTTTAAATTTAATTTCTCTAATACTGAACATCTGAAATACAGCAATTGGTGTCACATACACATTGTTACTAATTAGCCAATTTAACAATTGGACTTCCATGCATGACCAGAACAACATATTGCTGTTTCTGGCAAAAACTGTAAGGAAATTTTATTTTTACTTAAAAAAAAAGGAATGTTTAGGCCAAACATTATTCATTCTATTTCCAGGCTTAACATTTGCCCACAATTAAGCAGTGCCCAAACTTTCATGTATTTTTTCTACCTGTAGTAGTTAATAGAAAATAAAATAGAAAAATAGAAGACATCCACTCTACCTACAGCTCTGGTCTGCTGTACTTACTTGTCCCATCATGGCTTCAGCACTATTACCACCTAATGTCATGACATTTGCTCTCTAACAAGTACGCCAGCAACGTTTCAATCATCTGCCTTTCATCACTGACAAATTAAGAATCTGTAATTAGCAGATGCCTTACAACTCCCAGATGTAACCCCTCCTCTTGCATTTATATAAGCAAAGAGGTGGACGTGACAGAGTGCAGATGGCTTCCAAACAAAAAAGGTCTGTACGAGTGGTGCTGGACTCCACCACCCAGGGACTCTGCAGAGAGACAGCACCACGGCAGAGAACTCCTCTAGAAATGCAAGTGGTCACTAGGGGGTGTCCTCTGACAAATTTCACCCTCGAAGTCTTAAGGAGTGAGCTGGGTGACCCAGTGCATTTTCCACAGTCACCTCAGAGTAGCAGCTGTGGGGAAACCCACACTGCTTGTTCACTAGGGCTTCCTCTTACACGCAGCTGCTCAGTGGCAGCTCTTGGGAAAGATGGGGAGTCATTAGCTGCTCTGATCTCACAGACATGCCAACAGCTCTACTTAGGCACTACCACTAAGCCTGAAGAACAACTCCATGCTGATTGTCCTGGGAAGCCTTTGGGAAATAATGGCAGTTTTCTTTCTCAGTACCAAACCAACGTCCAGAGCAACCTACACAAATTAACTGCAACAGAACATCTGCTAACTGGCATTACACCCACAGGTGCCTATAAGAAAACAAAAGGATGTCTGTGGTTTTCCATCTGTATCTAATGAAACCAATTCATGAGTTCACCAGTTCATACCAGTTAAGAGAACAGGGCACTGTACCTGGTTGTAGTGGGTTTCACAATATGCCAATCCTTTTCTCTCGTAATGACGATGACCCAGGAATGGCTTTTCACATTTTGCACAAACAAAATGCTACAAAGGAAATGACACATTTTTAAATGATTATTTGGAAGCATTTTTTTTTTCCACAAAAAATAAACCAACTCCTGTTTCACAGTGGAAGACTGGCCACAAAGAAGATGAGATTAGGAGAGGCATTTACTTATCACTGCTGCATACTTTGTTAATCCTTTCACTGAAATTGATCAGCAAAATCACAGAAAAGTATGTTTATGTTGATAAAAGACAATGTATTATCTGATGTTTACCTCCACATGCCATTGTTTGCCCATAGCATTCACCACACGGCCTTCAATTGGTCTTCTACATGCCCCACAGATGGGGACACCCATTTTGTCATGGCAGGGCAAGCAGTATAATTCTCCCTTCAACTCACGAGCATCAGCAGTAAGTTCCTTCCTGTTCAAAAATTAATTAATTGAGAGCATGAATAAAGGCAAAAAAATGGGGTTTAGCATTTTTTTTTTTTAGAAATGGCATTTGTACTGTAGTACTTAAACGTGACCACACTCACTAATGCTCTGAACTGGTCACCACTGACACAACATTACATGTTGTTATTCAACTCAGCTTTTGCCACAGCACTGAACTGGTACCTTCCTTTGCACCAGAAATAAACAGCTAATAATCCATGGTCTGTGCATCTGTGGAGGGTGTAGGAGTTTGCAGCTTTAGCATTCGTGGCTGCAGAAGCTGATAAAATGAGGTGGGAGAAAGCTTCTAAGACCAAGATAGGCTTCAAAAGGAGAGAACAAAATTTGCATGCCAGTCAACTAAAACAAAATAACACAGGCAAGACAGTAACTCAAGCAGCCAAAGAGGACCACTTTTCTTCTTGTAGCAGAATAACAGGCTATCATCTGGCTGCTACAGAATCCATCAGCTGCATCCATATATCCTGTTTTGTAAGGTGCCACCTTGTCCTGCAGAGTTCAATCTTTCTTTGCTGACAGGTCAGCTGCTGTTTGAACTCAGCATCCAACTCCACCAGCCCATAAGCAGTAACACACATCTGGCCAGGAAGCCCCCAGACCCCACCCCTCCTGCCAATTGTACAGGACAGGTTTTCACTTTAAGATGTAAATTGCTGCAGCAAATAAATCCAGTATTGTCCCATTTTCCTTTGCAGAACTCGAGTTACCCGCAGTTGGCACAGTTGAAATGATCAGGGTGATAAGGATCATTTTTGAATATGAGAGGCTGTTCATCAATGATGGCATGACACTTCTGGCAAATGTACTTTCCCAGGCCTCTGGCTTTTTCCCTGTTATGGCAAGGACGGCAGAGATGTCTGAAACAACATAAAAAAGAGAGGTAAGTACTAGCACCAGCTACTACAGTGCAAAATATAACCCAAAAATCTATTAGAAACTCTTTTCAATCAGTCCTTTTTGGAGGGAGAGTAGTCTTTAAAACAATTCCCTTGCTAGAAAAAACAAGTACAGAAGGGGAAGGGTGATCATTTTATTTTCTGCCACTACAGGAGTATCATTTCTTCAGCTCATATGAGTTTAAACTGTGTTGGAACACAGAAAACGAAGTTTGCTATAGATTCTCATTGCTGAATGTTTTACTCTCAAAATCCTAAAAATTTAGATTGGAAGCTGGATGAGCACACAGTTCCAAATTCTGTAGCTAACTTTGTCTATCATATTATACACATGAAGCAAATGGCCAAAGAATCCACTTGTATAGCATTCTTCTGATCACAGATGGTAAAAATATCCTACTCTAAAGGACACCACTAAAACTAATGCTATTATTAATAAGTAAGGTGCTAAACTAGACCAAAATTTGAAACCCAAAATGGAAAAAGAAAGTAAAAATTTTTATTAAAAAAAATAAGACAGTATTTCTGTATCTTAAAGTCTTCTCTCTTATTAAGTGTAACAGTGGTCCCGAAATGTCACCATCTAGAAAATACGTCTGCCAAGAAACCTGATTTTTCAATAGGTAAAATGTCAATATTTTAAGATACTCCATTTTGTGATGCACTCTCAGACCTTTTCCCCTGATGCTTCAGCTGCTAGACCTCAGCTGGAAAGCTTAAGGAATCAAAACCTCTCAGTCCCTGCTCTTAGTTCATTTTAGTCACGATCAGTTACCAGAAAGAAGGGTGAAGATCTACCTGCCAGCATTCTTGACAAATCCAATATCAGCCAGGACTTGTTGGCAGATGTCACAGCAGAAGCACTCTGGATGCCAGCTGTTGTTCATAGCTTTAATAACACGACCAATAATGAACTCACCTGCAAGAGACACAACACCAGGATGTAAAATACCAAGCTAGATGAAGTGAAAAGCAACCAACAACTCAAATTCTACAATGACAACATCACCACCTCTCCCCACCTCCAAATCTGGTAGGATACATTGCTTTCACTATCCCAGTTCTGGTTCTAAACTCTGGAATTGGGGTTTATTTGGGTTTCTTTGCTATGGGTCAGAAGATGACATCGTTGCTGATGGAGGACCTTCTGTTCTTTACACACAAGCTCTTTTACATGGTGGCTCCACCTTTTCTCTGCTATCATCTTTTTTCAGTTCTTTCCCTGTTCATAATTATTTGTTCTCAAGCTCTCAAGAAACATATGGAGTTCTTTCTATAAGATGGCTTTCTTGTGTCTTAACCATCTTTCTTTTCTATAAGAAGATGACAATTCTAACTTGTCATGTACACAGTAGTGGTTTCTACTCCACTAGAATAAGCATGCAAGCCCATGGCATTTCCACAATGTCATAGCTTTTCAAGAACAAATCCCAGTGCACTCCAGGAACGTCAGGAATGCTCGTGGCCTCATTGCTGACAACAGCCTCCTCAATTTTGACTGTGAGTGCTAAATCCCAGCAGTGGCACAGCCCAGCTCTGTGCAGGACCTTGATGAGATTTTAAGGGAGCTGGTGCTCCAGGAGGCTAGGGCAGGAGAAGTGGGAGCTGTGTCAGCTGGGCACAAGAAATCCTGGAGACAGGCAGCCTTATTTTTAACTTAGAAATCACCATCAACCCATCTTCCTCTTCCCCTGCCTGTTCACATCTGCAGCTTTAAATTCAAGGGTCTGTAACACGTGCTTCCCTCTCCCTCAGTGTCCAACCCCTCCCTTTGCTTGGGGAAAGGCCTCACTGAGGTAAGTGAAAGCCACAGCACCTTGCCAAAGTGCTGCAGAAACACAGGAGCTTCCACATCAGCTTAAGCAACAGTCAAGCCATGACTTCCCAGCCTTGCCTGAGCACAGTATGTCACATGGAGGTGGGAAAAAACCACAATCCCAGCAGAGCAGACACACAAGCATTTCCATCAACAGTGGCAAATAAAAAGCAGCCCTCAGTGTTAGATAGGGTGGGCATTAGTTGCTGAAGCCTTAAGGTATTTGTTTCAAAAACACACCAG